>NW_028277177.1:24979000-25137833 GCF_051122295.1 Plectrocnemia conspersa | reverse complement strand
CTGGGGACTTATAGTTACAGATTCAAACATATGATATTTCTGTTTACTGAATCATTGTCAAGATGCTGTTGTATAACTAAGATGACTGCAATTCGAAAAAAGGTACAACGGCAAATTCAAAAAGCTTCAAAGACAAGTTCGAAAAGCATAGAAAAAAACTGAAAATCCGAATTGAGGTGGTTTGTTCGAGATGCTAAAATAATCGGAGTAGTCGACATGAAGGTACCGTTTATAGCAATTATAACGAGAAATAAAGTGTCGAATATACTAAACGAAATAACGCCACTGCCACTATTTCTATAAGCTTTATTACATAAAGGCCCACAAATGCAAACTCCCTTAAAGGTATGAGAGCATCGCATACCTCGTATCATTTTTGTATTATTTGCCAGACCGAAATTTAAGCGGCTTATTTTTGTGACCCCTGCGAAAACAAAACACAAGTGCGAGAGAATATGTATTATATGTAGCATGTGGGTGTATGTATCTTTGTGAAATTCGTACAAAGCGGGGCCAGAAGTGAGGATTTTTTTCAACTTGTGTGTGTGTAATATAATATGACATAATAATGTTAAAAAAATGTTACTTTGTGTACATATTTTAAGGCGACGGTATTTTAACGAATAAAGGGATTAAAACGAGCCGGAGACGGCACGGAAAACAGGGATTAACGCTGAAATACTGTGGAATTGAAATTATTTTTTTAGAAAAAAATGTATACAGTAAAGCCTTGTTAACTTTGCAAAAGTGCTAAATATAAAAAACATCTTAACGTCATATTTTACAGTTTCATATTATACTATCTTTGCTCGAAGCGTTCTAAGAACGCCTAATATACATTATAAAATAATTTAATTAGATATCGAAAGGCAGAATTCTTGTACCTGTATTAGGTATATGAGGAACCCTTTAATATTGCAGAATTTTCAATTTCAAAAAATGATTTTCAATAAAAAAATATTTATTATTAATTTTTTAATTAAAAAATATGCTGGGCAAACATAGAAACCTCGAATCTTTATCCAAGTAAAAGTAATTAAAACTAAAAACCGACTGTAACCTAAGTAGTTAAAAGGTGTTTTTGTTTAAAATTTTTTTTCATGCTAAGCGCTAGTATAACTATTGATACCCTTTTTATTATTTAATTATAATTCATATTTTTCTAAAAACATACACCAATAGTATATCTAAACATATAAAAAACTGCATAAGAATGTGACAATCTGTTCCTGAGATTATCATGGACAAACATACTTCCCTTCTTTTACTGTATGGCCATATAATGGTTTGTAAATTATTTTAAATACGGATAAAAAAATTGCGTAAATTTATGTTTAAATATACATACAAGCAATGCGGTTTGTATCATAGTTGACTCGAGGGTTAATTTAAGCTATTGCCGATTCAAAATTACTGACGATCAAAGTGGAAACGGCTGCTTTTCTCTAGACTTCAGAGTTATCAACTGCGTCGATTCGACGCAAGATCTACTGGATGCAAGTCTAAATCAATGTAGAAAGTTATGTTTAAGTGATACTTAGAAGCTGTTGTGAGCGTGCTTTTTCTATGGCAGCTTTATGGCTCTATGCAATCGAGAAAATAGATTAAAAAGTCAATGATCCTCCTTTCCCCAACTCTTTGACTAATCCTGGATTATTTATTAGAGATTTTTCTATTATTACCATTTCATTCAGATTAAGAGTATGCTACTTTGCTATCCTTTGCGTGCGCCACTTCCGTTACCAGTACTAGGGCCTTACGAGTCCAACCCTTGCGGGTGGGCACCCAGCTTTTGACGGCTGAATGAGCGGGGACCCACCCACGGGACCGAGGATAAAAAAAATATCACTTTTATAACATTATTGCGATTTACAATAAATGAGAATCGAATGAAACATATCTAAACCGAACTTTGACCAATAGGAGAGCGCAAAAAACAATTATCCTTTCTCAGAAATCAAAAATCACATCAAAAGCAATAAAATCGTGCCGTCATCGTCGAAAATTATATTTTCGCTAATAGAAATATATATATCTACTGGTGAAAATGTATTTGAACTTTACTAGTGAAAATATAACTTCACTGAAAAAGACACATTCACTGTAACATTTATACATAGCATGCATATAAACAATGATAAGTATGTAAATGTATAAAATACTACATATGAAAAACTTAAAATCATACAATTTTACTGCACCTGCAAAGTACATTTTCACTGGTAAAAATATATATCTACTGATGGAAATGTATTCCAATATGATTTCACTCAAATGACGTATAAAAAAAATTCTAGTAGATTCGACTGTTTTTTTTATTTTAGTTGAGGGATAGACCAAAAATTTCCGGTTTAGAATCAAGGACGTCAGTTTTGCTTTTTCCGCGGGGGGGGGGGAGTGCAAAAGTTGACCAGTCAAAGGTCGTTTTTTAATATTAGCATTTAAAGTATTTCATTTTATGACATGCATTTTCCTGGCAAAATTCATGGGGGGGGAGCAAATTCTCCCACCTATTTAACCCCCCCCCCTTTTCCCTTTTCCAATGACGTCCCTGATTATTTAGAACAGAACTCGAATCTCAGTTTTTTTTATTTTAACATATCTAATTACAATAATCCAATATTCTAAATGTTTGACAACTAGTTTCTCGAGTTGCATGAATCCGGCAACAACCATTTTTGTAATTTTATGCTAACGGTAATCTTTAAAAGTGTGCAAATTCTTTTTTTATCTGTGCCGTTTACAATCGATTCCGTTTTACGTTTTATATACATCCCTACCTATTATCTTTTGTTTTTTTGGACAGATTACTAAAACACTGTATCTTAGGTACGTGCATCAGACAATAAATGCATTGATGCTTATGATTCCTAGCATTTTGAGTGGTCACTACACTATTTTAGCCCAATATAAATACACTTACAAAAACAATTTCATTACAATATTACACAATTTTTTAAGTTTTTTAGAAAGTAAATTAATTCTTGAATATTTTCATTCCAGTGTCGGTGGAGTATTAGTAGTTATGTGTGGTGCTCAAGCAATCTGGTGGAGAGGCGGCAGCGCTAGAGCTATGGTCGCCACAGGAATTTGTGTCTTGTTGGTATGCGGAGCTGTGCGTACGGTTCAACGTAACCGTGACTGGCTATCAAGAGAATCACTACTCAGGTAAATGAATCTAATCAATCATTAAAATTACTCTTGTTTTAGTTTAAAATAAATTTCATTGCCGAACTCGTGTATGTATTAGTAACCTGCGAATGATTCACGTGCGTGAATATTAAAAATAATCAAATCATTACATTTTCAGATCCGGCCTAGTAGCACTGCCCCACAACGCCAAGATGCACTACAACTATGCTAATTTTTTACGAGACTCCAACCAGCCCGATTTGGCAATATCGCATTATAATGAAGCACTGAGGTATGCATAATCTGAAACTGATCAAAAGACTTTATCTTCTCTACTTCTCCCGTCCGATATTCCAAAACAAATTCAAAAAAATCTTGTTGTAAAAGAAAGAAAATTAATAAAGTTCAATGAGGGGAAATTCAAATTAGTGAGAAAAAGTTTTAATTTCCACCCCCACGACCGCCCTCTATCGATGCGGTTTTAAGAAAACTTTTGGATTAACTTTTTAAGCAGTTTTTTTGCCCATTAAAGTCATCCGCAATTCGACGGTTTAGTTTATTGGTTTACAGTTGGACCGTCCGTCGGTTAACTTTGTTTGTACTTGGATTTCAGACTATGGCCCAGCTACGCTAGTGCGCATAACAATCTTGGGACTTTAGTAGTGGGTACAGTACAAGCCGAGGAACATTTTTTAGCGGCCATAAGATACTCAAGAGACCATGTGAACGCTCATTATAATCTTGGAAAACTATACAGGTACTACATTTATAAGAATATGTATATATACTAACCACTAAATAAAACATTCTAATACATAAACAGATTAAAAGTCATAAAGATTGTGGATTTTTATTTGTACCACTAAAATTGTGTTTAAATATATTACAGAAGTGATAACAGATCGAACGAATCGTTGAAAATGTTGGAGCGCTGCGTCAAATTGGATCCAAAATTCGTATTAGCCTATTTAGAACTCGTCAATTTGCGGTCCGAACTGACCAAAGGACCCTTACTGAGGAAAGTCATATCGCTTGAGCCTATAAACTGGGAGCACTATGTTAGATACGCTCAATGGCTTCAGAATAATGGTAATTATATATCACACTTACATATTAACTACATTTATATACATTAAACTCACTAACTAAACTCTTTAAACTCTACAAAACTGTGTTTTTAATTATTTTATAAACATCACAAGTATACTAACTTTCATACCTGGCTTCATATGATGCACATCATGCAAATATTGTCTATATAATATGTTGCTCTATTTAATCGATTATAAGTTTATTTTTATTTTAATATTTAGTTTGGAATTTGTAAAAACAGTTGACAAAAAAAATAAAATGTTGTTGTCGGAGTACTGCCATAGTGCAGCGTTTATTCATCACATTAACCACACAAATTCTGTCCTAATGTTACCATATACTTATTCTTAAAGCACTGCATCATCAAGCATTAAAAAACTACATGACCGCTCTGGACATCAGCGAAAGAGTTTTGTCTCACAACCGTGGTGACATTGTGTCGTTACGCGGGGCGTGTTTGATCTTAAGATCCCTCGGTCAACGATCAAGAATACTGCAACTAATTACGAGGTTTGTGTTCTTTGGAGTTATGCAAACGCTATCTTCAGCAAATATTTTTTTGGATACTACAATGTTGCATTGAATTATGTACATATGCAGATTTATTTACTTTAACGATTCATTGTTTTGTAGATGGCATATTGGAAGAAGATGGGGAGGAGCTGTGCATTACGCTAGAGATGTTTACCTACGTCAATGGCTGCTCCGTCAAGAGTTGAGCACCAAAGCCAACTATTATTCACCGCAGTTGAGAACACACGACGGATTAGAACTTTCAGTACGTTATCTATGCTCTATGTTTATATATTTACAGAAGCAACGTATCAAATAAATTATCATGGATTTCAATTCATAATTAATATTAAAATCATATTTCCTATTGATCACACTAAATCAGGTTTTTATAAGCTAAGACCTTCCGTACATTAATTTGCATATTTGCAGTTGTTTCTGCAGATATTTATCCTTATCTTAGCAGCCGAAGGAACAATTTAGAATTGGAATATTCAAGAATAGCTGATGATTCAAATCTATAATAACAATTATGTTATTATAGATTCTATTAAGATCTTATGAAATATTAGATAGAACAAAAAATTTTTACAATTCTATGGATGGTTATCGACAACCGATACCGTCCAATATCAAAATATATCATTTCATGATAGTATACTCCAAATAATAAAGCACCACTTCATTAAAATTATGAAATAGAAACCACCATCTAACACCTCGCAGATTTTGTAACTTATTGTTTTTATTTTATTTTATACAATTTTACATGATTTGAAAAAAAATAGTAACTCTTCGAGCCTTATTAATACAAAGGCAACCTCTCAAATAAATGCTTATATCGTGGCTTTTATCCCATCGATTCCTTATTTTACTCAGTTGCAGGGTCCTAAAGGACCCTGAGAAAATATGGTTATCCCCTCTCTCAGATATTGCAATAAATTATATTATATACAATCCACGTAAAAAAATCTTAGTTGCACTCTATTTCTCTGAGACAAATATAGTATCCACCCTTTATCCCCCTCTCCATTCTCACATTCCAGAACTGTAAGGAAAATATAATCTATCCTGAAAAATCACCCCCTTGTATTACATAAAAATGTATATTATATTGTATGCTATCCATTAAAAAATTTTCTCAGTTACATCTAGGACCCTGAAACAAATATTCTCAACTGCCTGGACGAACTAAGCCGACAATCAGAATTTGTCTTATTATTTTAAATAATTATTTTTAATTCTCCTGGAACTCCCCAGTTAGGGATTGGCTTGTAATCTATTTAAATTATATGTTCATCTTAAGATGCATCTATCTTTTAGTCTTGTTCCTCCAACGTTCCCAAAAGAGAATTGCAGAATTCTCTCTGTGAATATCGCTGACGACCGTTCTTGGACATCCAACTCTTCTATTGATTTTTTCTCTCTAAGAGATTCATGCTTAATGTTATAAAACTGTTACCGCTAAAAAGTATTAATAGAATATAGATTTACTAATGTTGTTTTATCATTTCAGCGTGGAAGAACTTGCTTGGATCACTCAATATTGGACCAATCGTCTGTGCCAAGAAACATCAACGAATACACCGTATCTCCGCAAGATAACATTATACACCGATTCGAAGTACCCAACACTGATTCGATACCGTCGCCCAACTTTGACATAGACATCTCAAAGATATCGATCAATATGCCGTTGTTTAGGAAGCAAACGTCCACTTTTGCAACAAACGACATCTTGAAAGAGATAATAGATGAGGATATAACAGGCGTGCTGTACAACATAACGACGAACAGGGAACAAAACAACATTAAAATAACAATGAAGCGTTACTTGCCGTTCTGCAATTACACTGACCGTCGATTGCTACTGCTTAAGGACGACAATCAAAACTCCATTATGACCATCTCTGACGAGCCGTCGGCGAAGAACAAGTCGGACGTGCAAAAGATGAGCTCGAGGGGCCGGTGCGTCTACGCCATCCATTTAGGCAACATACTGAAGATCTGCAAGAAAGTGAAGTGCAGAAACAGCAACAAGAACACGAGACAGTTAAAAAACGTTAATAGCAATTTGCACATTGGCACCATCACGCCGTGGCTTGTGCAACATTTCGTTGATGCCTTGTAGGGATTGTATCGTTCGTACTTACTAAATACATATAGTTTTATAAACACCTACATGTATGCTATTTTATCATATATATATTTGTACATAACGCCTAGGTAAAGTTAAAAATTCCAAACAATAATTAATAAAAAAAGAAAGAGAATATATTTTTGCGACGATAAATAAGCTAATAATTCGCCCGATAAATGTCTATATATTTTTATTTCTTGTGCTGTGTGTGGAGACGTATGATTGTGTATTGAGTTCATATGAATATTATGCAGTCATTAATATGTAAAATAAGCAAGTGTAAGATGATACTAAATGTAAATTATTTTCATTAAGGACGAACACAATATCATGAAAGATAGATGTTTTATATGCATAAAATAATACTTAAACTATATTTTAATATATACTTTAACCTAAATAACACTATAACCGCAGTCAGTTAAATATAAAATTATAATAATCGTTCTATATGAACATTAAAGTTCTACAAACATATATATTATACATGATGACCCATAAGTCACTACCGTTTAAAAATAAATATTTGGATTGACCCATAAGTCACTGTCGTTTAAAAATAAATATTTGGATTGACAATAAGGAAAACAACGGTTTGAAAACATAAAATAATATATTCTAATTATCAGGCGTCACTCGCCCACGGGCTTGAACGGAGTGTTAACATACTACGATGCTCTTGAAATATAATAGTTTACTGCTACAAATTATTTTTTAAATGCAATGCTTACATTGCAGTATTAGCGACTATCAGCAGACTTCTTTGATAAGGTATCTTTACTGCTTTATGTTTTAAAAAATAGTTTCAGTACACTTTTTTAGAAAATTATGCTTTTTCAACAGAAAAAAATTATGTAATTAAATTCAACCTCTAAGAAAATAAATCCTTAGGTTTAGTTATATAATATTCATTTTTTAAGGACCTAGCAGTGATAACTTGGAGCGTTAGTTATCTCGTGCAGCGGCTCGAGCTCGCGTTTCTCATGTTCTACTGATTTTTGTGTTCTAAAGACAGTCTTTTTATATCCGACTGTTTTTAGTTCAGATACTTTCTGCCTTTTACTTTATCTATATGAGATTTGTTTGTAGTTCAAGCGATAATGAGAGAAGCCTGTTTTAAAGAGTGTCTTTCAATAAAACCCAAGTGTCTGGCCAAGATATTATATTTAAAACGCCAGACCTGTTCAATCATTATTAGTTGTAATTGTTGAGTATCTTATTTGCCATAATGGCAGTTGTTAATGAGCAACACAGAGTCTTAAGATATAATATATTTCGCACTAATCAAAGATCGATGGAAGCACTGCAATATGTAAACACTCCGTTAGCGTGCGGGAGATTAACGTTGCCACTTGCCGGTGTCACTAAACAGCTATTTTATAAGAAGTGGATGTTCCTGCTTCTGCTCATATGTACTGAACATAGTTTATGGCTCGTGGCAAGTCAATGATAAATGAAACATAAAAATTATGCATTTTAACACTATAAAAATGAAAAGCTGATTTTATGAATAAATGGTAGCGACTTTTGTATCAACTGGTATAATTTTTAATTAGGAAATATATCAATATGTATTGGTTTTTGTGTACTCTAATATTTCACATATTAAATCCAATATTATTTTAAAGAGTGTTATAAGTAATTTGTTTGAAACAATAATGTTATACTACAAAAAATACGATAATCGCTTTTAATTAATATATTTTTGTATATGTAAATTTATTTATTTATTAA
This sequence comes from Plectrocnemia conspersa, assembly GCF_051122295.1. NCBI lineage: Eukaryota > Metazoa > Arthropoda > Insecta > Trichoptera > Polycentropodidae > Plectrocnemia > Plectrocnemia conspersa. Next base: position 25,129,222 of record NW_028277177.1, on the reverse strand, counting down.
CTCATCATCGCTTGAATATTACGTTATTTTTGCATCACTGTACATAAAAAATAGTGTTTAACTTTGATTTAATTTTATCATGTATTAATCATGTGATAATAAAGCCAAAGATAATGTTATAAAATATATTTATAATAGTTAGCGACGGTTATAAAAAGGTTTCATTGTCACCTATAACAACGAAATAAATGCTTCATAACATTTTGGAATTGACTTTTCTTATAACGAACGGATAATGTTTATATTTGTATAACGAAAGTTTACCAACATAAATATATAAAAAAACTATTGATAAATATATAACTATGTATACAAAATTATATACACAAACGCTTTAAAGTGAACATAATTATTTACTCTATTGATTCACGTGTACCACAATTATATTATTTCAAACTTGTCAGTGAGTATTAATAGTATTAAGTAACTAAGTTCCATTGAAAACATTATTAACGGTTGGTGATTAATGAATATGATGTACGGCTTGATAAGTTTGCAAAAATTTCTGAGTATTATTATTTACAAAATTTCATTATACCATACCATACATTGCAATAAACACTATATAATAATATTAAGAATAATAAAAATGTCAAAAAAGAGTCTAACTTTTAGTATTATTGAAAAATGTAATATGACAACCGACGACTCTTCGAATTGTTCAATATTAAATTTGTATGTAAGATATGTAAAATTTTAATATGAATACAACATTTTTAATACATGCATTTTTATTTTATGTCCTTAGAGTTTATCAAGTGATTTATGATACACAAATACATCAGAAATGTTGGTTTTGTACATATTTATCAAAGAGAGTATAACCATTTAATCTGCAAATGTTTGATTAAGGACTTATAAAGGTTATTCTAAAATATAGCACGTAGAGAAGATATATTTTTCTATTTTTATTATAAAAACACATTAACGTCACAGTGGTGTAAAACAAATATAATATAATGCAATCTGTGAATGATGCACAACTTTCTTTAAATGAGTACATAAAAGAAATGAGGTAATAGATAATCATTTTCAATAAAATATTTATATGTTATTGGTTAAAAAGTATTACCTTTTAACTCTTTTATTAATCTTACTTAGCCATTTAATCACAGAATTAATCATAAATATTTTAGAAAAGTACTGTGGGGTTTTCAACTATGAATTTAGAGATCCCGAAAAAAATAAAATAAGAATATTTCAAAGAGATTGGAGTCAAAATCATACAGGACACCCAGTATTGCACAATAGCCACAAACTTTTGAAAATCAATAATAATCACCCATTACCGCAGCATAAAAACTCAACTTTTGTAAGTATCCAGAAACCAGACATTTGACCTTGGATCGAATACCATTGCTGTTTGGACCCTTTGATCGTTGCAATAGGCAATCTGAATCCCGTTTTTACTAATAATGGGCATCAACTTTTAGAGATGTGGTCCTAAGATAAAGTAATTGATCTTCAATAATCCACGCTTCCTCGAACGATCGATACAAAATATACCATTTAGTCATAAGCCTAAAAGACACACTGATCCACTCGTAGAGAATCACTGGAGACCACCGCCTCTACATTCGCTTGTTTATATTTGCTGAATTGTATAACAACAGTAAAGAGACACGGCACACGCGCGTCTGAAATCCCACAAGCTGTGCCCATAGATCTAGCAGCTGTCAAAAATCACGTCGCATTCTTAAGACCTCATACAACGTGCGGAGTGAGTATATGGTTTACGCACACAACTGCGGATATAACGCAATACATAACCAAACAAACACACTCGATTTCACTACACATCGACGCTCAGATTACTACTTCGCCCTACGGACTTATTCAACCCTGGATTTACGTTTCATCTCCTATTTGAGCATCACCTCCAGAACACGTGCTCGAGAACATATACCGACGACTTCAAGAAAAACCTACCAATTATTCTTTTTAAGTATTGTTACTACACGATATTAATGCCTTAAACGCAATGCTTGAATTTTTTTATATATTCGTATTATTATAATAATACTACAGTTTTATTAAAAAGGCAAACAATGCAGTGAAAAATAGTTGTTTTTTAATGAAAATTATTTATTGACCATTCTGTAAAATACATGTACTACTATTATAGGCTACTTTTATACGCACCGCTTAAACATGACTCAATCTCCAGTGACGCAAATGTTGACCACCACTGATCAGTCGTCTGTATTTCTGGAAAATGGGTAGAAAATAGATCTACGACGCGTAAACGTCTTTGCGGAATATAAATGAACGTGCTCGTGATGCGAACTGTCGTCATCTCTCACTCGACCACTGTCCGTTGAACAGAACAGAACTCTTTCACACTTCTTGAGCTTTTCGAACAGAACTTTAAATTTTTAAAAATACTCATAGAACCGTATATTATCTGTTTTGAAAACCAAGTTGAAGAACTGAAGTGCAACGGAATATCGAGAGGTCAAAACAATCGGTGAGTCTCATTAACTAATTTGCGTTCCGAGACGGTTACAACAATAAATAATGGAAAAAATGTGACACCTCAACGACCGGTGTTAATAGAAAAAATAGCAGTATCTCAATTGCAAGTGAAGAGATAAGACATTTTTTAGATTTAGTTCAATTGTCTGAATATAAACAACGCATGCAAACTACCGACGTGCTGAAACATTTCGAATTATTGGATATTTGCACTTGTATCTGGTTTACTTTATTGCTACTTGTGTATCAACAATTGTACATATTTGAAAATGCTTACAAGTTTACGTATACAAATTGAATTCTGTAGACGATCTTATAAATATCGTATCTCTCAAACTAAGTAGGTTACAGTGCTGAAAAGTGTAAAAAAAATATATAGTCTTTGCCAAAATGCTTTACTCTATAATTAACTTTTTGCAGGTAATCAGAATAGCTAAAATAATATTTCTTTGAATCACTACATACTTAATGTCATTGACAGGAAGTGTATTTTTAGATGAGATCTCAATTTCAACTATGTGTAATAATTATAAAGATGTAAGTGTCATAAAATTTCTATGAAAGTCTCAAATTGAATGTGACGTTTTAAAAAATGTGAAATATTAGTTATGTTTTTATTTTTAAATTTAGAAAAATGGAACATTTTTATATAAATGAAAGAGAATATTTCCTTAAATGGAATTAGATTTTAATCTAACTTAACTTTAAGTTATATTCTAACAAATTATATTTTATGAAAATATTTTTTTAATTGAAAAACTAATTCTATTATTAAATAGCATAATATTGAACATATTCTATTCCTCAATACAAAAAAATAAGTCATATTTTATATAAATTATTTGCTTTTTATAAAAGAGAGACAGGATTTTATTACAATTAACCTTAATCGAGACATTAGTAATTTCGTTTATAGTTGCTTAAAAACATAATATATTCTGATTATTTATTTTGACTTGAATTATTATTATTTTTAAGATACGGTGAAGAGGATAAAAAAATATGTATGTATTCATAAATTTGTCATTTAATTTTAGCTTCAAGATTTTTGAGCTATGAAAAATCAATGTTTCTTATAACAAACTAAAATCAAAATTACTACAGAAATCCAATTCTCATTAAATAAATTGTTGAATGCTTAATAAGTTCATCAATTAACACATAGTATTTTAATATATATTATATATATGGTAACACTGATTTTAAAAACACCAAATTTAATTAAAATTTATTGAAGGGGAATTTAATTAAAACAATGTAGAGCATAGTTACGTCAATGTTAAAACATTAGATAATAAATTTAAATCTGTTTAAATAATATTACGATTATTTATTTATTGTGTATTTTTTTAGCTCAAAGTACAACTGTGTAAACACAATCAACAACCACTAAGTGAGTAGTGAAACACCAGACTGAACAGTAACATATTATTATACATATAAACTATGATTACAAAGCTTACAATCAATAGATGCCACTTTGTACTACCTAGCTCGATTGTATTCTAATTATTCATCAGTATATTATCTGTGAGATTAGGAAAACCTAGGAAAACTTCATCAGTTTTGTTAGATCGCAGCAGTGGCTATTACAGAGTAATCACTAATTCCGATCTCTTGGACAGGGTAGAAATTGAAAAACATTAGTGTTCGTATGTGATTCGAATTTAGGTCTTTCAAGTATTAATAGCTGGTTTATCGGTAATCAAAATATTTATTTAAATTAATAATATCTTGATACATAATTATAAAAGTATAGAAAACAAATATTTTAAAGAGGTTCAAGATAAAATAGTTTTCTATTCTTTTTATAAAAATAATTATTTGTTTCATAACAATGACTTAAATATTTTTTATTACATTTTAATGGCAAATTTATAAAAAATATTTTACTAATGCAATTACTTTTAATCTATTAATTTTTTTAGTAAATTTTAATTTCTACTTAAACTGAGACACGAACTTTTCGTTCCACTAACAAAAAAAATTAAAATAATGTTTTGGTTTGCTATGAAAAAAATCGACATTAAAGTGTCTTTGATTTTATAGTACCTATTTTTTAATAATATTTTAGAATATTCCAAAGCTATAACGAAATAATAATAATAATGTACAAAAGCAATATATGCACCTATATGCATATTTACAAAAAATATTATCAGCATCAAATATCAACATTTTGAACACATAGTAATATATAAAACACTTATCTAATTTCATAGAAAAAAATATATTGTTGAATGAAATACTGAAACGAACCGTGTAAACAAATTGCCTGCAATGTGTTTTTGTATTGCTTCTGACACGAAATTAGTTGTTGTATAATGTCGGTTAGGTTGTGTAAAGCTAAAGCATATATTTATTGGTTATCTAATGCTGATCATTACTCCATTTTATATTAAAAATCTAGTATGATCACTGGTTTTTTTAATTCCCATGTAAATCAAATTTTTGTTTACAGACTAACTGTTGAAGGAGACAGTTCCGTTGAACTTGCCCGAGTGTCACCTCTTCGAGAAACCATTCATTAGATGTCAGTGAAGGGGAAGTGGTAATGCGACAAAAAAACAACTTACTATAAATACTTACATAGAGAATTATGTATTCAGTTTAACTTTATCTTTTGCATGGGTTGTAGCAGATCGAGCGTGAAATGAGTGTAACAGTGAAAGTTCTGCTACGGCTAGCTTTTTTCTTGGCGGCGTTTTTGGACCATGGCATTGCGAAACACCACCGAGATTCCGAATTCGACGTGCAATATGACCGTCACACCAGATATCTAGAAGACCCATATTCCGAATTCACAGACGACGCTCCAGACCACCGCGAAGATCTAACGATCCAATCGTCCAAGGAGAGAAATCCAGATCGACCCGAAGATGAAGTTGAAGACCTACGCGACAAGAAAAAATACGATAAAGAACAGTATTGGAATCAAGACGACGTGGAAGTCGAAGACGAGTCTTTACACCCAGCCGAATCTAGGAACAGATACGATTCTAAAGAAGTAGCTAGAAACTCGCGACAAACTAAAAATCGCAAATTCGACGATTCGTCTTCTGATGAATCGGGAAACTATGAAGTTTACGAAATCGTCGATGATGACGATGGAGAGCCTGAAACTTCCGAGACTCGAATCGTGAGTCAAGCGCCTAAAACTAGACCTCCAGATAAGTTTGTTTATAAAGGCGTTCAGTATGTCAGGGCACCTGAGCCTTCAGCTACTAAAAAATTGTACGTGAAGCACGGTCAAGGTCAAAACGATGAACATTATCATAGAGTGCAGGGAACTGCAGGGTCACCGCCAGCTTCTAGGTATAGTTCAAGAGACTCAGATAGCGCAGAATCGGGCAAAGCCAGAGGCAATCATCATACATCTGGAGGTGAACGAGATCACAAATCAAAGCACTATTCAGCTAATGGACATAAGGTACGCTTTCTCATATCAATAAAAAAATTATAAAGAAATCGCTTTCATCTTACTTTTCGCACGAATTGGAAATTTTATATGCCTTTAATATTCTTGAACACTTTCATACTATGCCGTTTTAAGACTAAGGAAACACTAATTAAAATCGCAAATTGCATTTCATTAACACTAATTGGAAAATATTGAGCTAATCGATCAATGTAACGGATGTAGACACTTACACAATTAATGATTGTTTCAGGACGATAAAGGACACAAGTCGAGTCATTACAATGAGAAAGGAGCTAAAGGTAGAGAAGGACACGAGAAGCATTCCAAGCATTATGATGAACAAGGCGGTAAAAAGCAAAGTGATCTAGATAGCGCAAATCATTATGGTGAACATCAAGAAGCAGCCGAAGGACAAAAGGCTGGAAAGTTTGATGAGAAAAAAGCTCATAAAAAAGGACACAATACCAAAGGTATTTTAATGTAATATATCTAAGTCTTCACTAAATTTTAATTGCTGTATTTTATTAGGTTATCACAACAAGTACCATAAGGACGAGTATCACAAGGAGCATAAATTTTACGACGATTACCAGAAGAGTGGTTCCCATTCGCGCTTTGGAGACTTCCAGAGCAAACACGGTTCTAAAGAAGGTGGCTTGAAGAAGAACTATCATTTGGACCAAGCCAGTCATGAAGATCAAGCTGGAAAGAAGGGACATCATGCTAAGGGTCACGTAGATGAAGATCATAAATCGCATAAGAACGATAAGGGATACGATAAGCATCACGCTCAGCATTCTGATTATGGCAAGAAGGGTGGTCATCAAGGTGGCAAGAGTTACGCCTATGAGACAAAGCATTAGTTATTTTTATTTATGTAAATAATATATAGTACGTCTGAAGAGTTGTGAGAACATTCCAAGTGTTAAACTAAGTTTTGCACGACTTTCTCAATGGCAAAAGCATATGAACAACAATCATAATTGACGGGAAATAGTAACCAAATATTACCATAAGTTTTTAGTTATGATTTTTTTTGTTATATATTTTGTATCTTAATAAATCGTAAACTTATATCGATTGTATTTAGTCAGTTTTTATCTTTTATATCTTAATTTTTTTATGCAATTTACTCATTGCTCAGTTAAGTGGATGGATTGAATAAAAATGTATAGTTTTATGAATCAATAAATTTTAACCATGTACATTTACTTTTATTTATTTTACATATAATTAATAATATTTATATTTAAATCAAAGTAATAAGCACAAATACTTTAAAAACAGAGTTCAACGACTTTTTAGAAATAGAGCATGTCAGTTACAAAACGTCTATTTGCTATATAATACCAAACAAAAAGACTAAATATACTTTTATATTTTATTTTCGTAATAATAATATAGTTTACTTAATATTCTTTTACTAACATAATCACTTTTCGTTTAGTAATAATATTTGTTACGCAAAATATACGAGAAAGGGTCTTTAAAATAAATGTATTTATGAAATAATTAAAAAATATTATACCTATATTATATTATAACCTAAGACTAATTCGTTCAATCGAGTTCCTATAGAACAGGAATCGCCAAGACGTCGAATGCGATGAAATTATAAGTAGTCCGCGGAAGTGAGGTTCCCAAATAAGTCATACCCTTATCATAAAAAAAATGTTTATTACAACAAAAATACTACTATAACAAATTGGATATCATTTGAATCAAATGAAAGCGTATTCGTATAACGCATTTTTCCTTATTTTTTTGTCGAATATCGTTTTAGCACCAGTGAAGACTACCGCATTAATGTCAACAACCAGTTGAATGCTTGTATTTGGAACGCTATTTTCATTCATTCAATTTTATAGAATAATAAATAATTTAATAATACTTTAGGACCTAGCCTATAATAAAGGCTGCTTTATATTATAATATCTTGAATACTTTTGCAAACATTGCACAGTTACACTCTAAGTACGTGTGATAAAAATAATATTACAATATTAAATTTGACAGAACAGTAAAATAATAATAATTGTTTATTATTGTAATAGTTAAACTATCATATTTATATTTTTATTAGATTTACTGTATTTTAGATTTTGATGTAAATATATTGTACATGAAATTTAATTTTTATAGATTTTATAAAATTAAATATCTGCCCATTCTAAAATTATTGTCAGACAGACAATACAAAACGAGAAACAAAATAAAAATTAAGACATTTAACATATGCTGTTATGGAAAATAGATTTTAACAAACAATGGTTTGGCCTACTTAAATATTTATTCGGATCTATTGGGATATAAATTCAGAAAAGAACACATTTAGCAACGAACCACCAATAATACAGTTGTTAATAAAAAAAAGTAATAAATATCAAATTCTGCACCCTATAGCATGCTGGATTTTAGTCAGTCTTACCACCGAGATCAATGCAACGAAATTTGTCGCAACGACTTGCTAAAAGCCTATAAAAATAATTGTTACGTATATTTCTTTAGACAGTTTTTTCCACAAACAGTGATGAGAAGCCTTTTTGTAGCAGGCCAAAACTTTGAAAATTGATTAATCAGTACAACTTATTTAATTTCTAAGTGGGTATATATCAGGGGCGTATATTCAGGGTGTGCTAGGTGTGCGGCGCACACCCGCAAAACCATCTAAAATATAAATTTAGAAATTTAGAAAATTTAAGGCGTAAAGCGACATCATTTTGCATAGAGTAGTATGTAAAATTATAAAATTTTAATATGCAGTGTATAGTATGCATTGGTATTTGTCATTCGCTCTGAACGTTTTCGCGCGAGCGATCGTTTTGGAACAACACATATAACGCGCCGACCTTGCGCGCGGCCGCCGACTAAAGTAAATTGTTCCGAGATTTAACGGCTGAAGTCGATCTTTCGGCTGGCAGCGCTCAGTAGTAAAATTGGTCTCGAATTTGGTGCGCGTACTTCAAAAACTCTTGCGTCCGTCGCTGCTTTTTTATTACATTATATCACAATAACAGGTCACTCATTTTTTATATTTTGGCGTAAAATAGTTTATTATCTTATTTACATATGATCAATATTTAATTTTCTATTCTAGATTATATTTTTTTATTTACCCCAATAATGATGAAGAATACTGTTGAAGATATTCTGAATAATCCATTTTCAAAAAGAAGTTATGAAATTAAATTGAAGATAATCAAAATTGCCAAACCACGTCCACCTCTTCCCAATTTATTTATGAAGCATAAAGACAATAAATGTGAATATACAAGACATTTTTCATTTTCATCATATGAACGAACTGAGTGGTTAACAGGCTGCGAACTTCGATCTAGATTGTTCTGTTGGCCATGTATATTGTTTTCCAAAGAAAGAAGCGTGTGGAGTAAAAGTGGATTTGCTGACCTTAGTCATCTGATAACGGCACTGAAAAAACACAAAAGAGCGCAGTCACACGTTCAATCATTTTTTTCTTTCAAAATGTTTGGAAAACAACGAATTGAAGTCATGATTGACGCTCAACGTAAAGCTAATATAAGTCAACATAATGAACAAGTTCATAAAAATAGAGAAATATTAAAAGGAATGATTGACGCAGTAGTATATCTAGGAAAACAAGAACAACCTTTTCGAGGCCACGATGAATCCTGTAATTCACTAAACAAAGGAAATTACCTTGAATTTTTAAATGCACTTCGAGAATACGATTCTGTTTTGGATACTCATTTAAATACTGCAACGGTGTTTCGTGGTACTTCCCCATCCATACAGAATGACATAATTGAAGCGATTGGTGATGTTATTAAAGATCATATTAAGGAAGAAGTAAATTCAGCAAATTTTGTCGCTATTATTCTTGACGAAACTTCAGATATAATGACCAACTCACACCTCTCAACAGTTTTGCGTTTTGTTTATGAAGGTAAAGTTTACGAGCGGTTTATTGGCTTTACAGACGTTAGCTCTGATAAAACAGCCGATGGCTTATTTTGCCACGTTGTAAATATAATTGAAGAATTTCAAATTCAAGAAAAATTAGTTGGACAGACTTATGATGGGGCGAGTGTAATGAGTGGGCATATTAATGATTTGCAAGCCAAAGTACTCGAAGTTTATCCACTGGCCATTTTTACACACTGCTATGTTCATATGTTGAATTTAACATTACAACAAGGTCTTTCCAATATAAAAGTGTGCAAATCATTCTTTCAAACTTTAAATGGATTGTCTGCATTCTTTTCGAAATCTTCCAAGCGAATAAATGCTTTACAAGAGTTTGTAGCTAGAAGACTTCCTTCTGTTACACCTACAAGATGGAATTATACATCACGGTTAAGTAACACAGTGCAAAAATACAGAAATGAATTTACGGACTTTTTTCGAGACGTCGTGAAAAATTGTGAACTATGGGACCCCGAAACTGTAATAAAAGCACGAGGTTTTCTTAGCTTTTTGGAAGATTTTGAAACAAGAAAACTTCTCCACATATTTTCAAACCTTTTTGGAAAAACTGATGTGTTATACAACATTTTACAATCCAAATCTTTTGACATATTATATTGCTGTAAGAAAGTTACCGAAATTTTGTAACAACTCAGACATGAACAGGAAAATAATTATGAAACATTATGGGATTCTTATGTAACGGAAGAAAATTATCCAAGACTGAGTAATGATTTGCTTGTTGAAGAAAAGCACGCGTTTAGCCAACTATTTAATACAATAGTTGATAATATATGTAAGCAAATTGAAAACCGTTTTTCTTCAATGTCCAAATTGGAATATTTTCACCTTCTGGAGAAAGAAAAATATGAGCAATATACAGAAAAATTTCCAAATGAATTACTTACCAAGCTGCAACAATTCTATGGAGCATTATTTGATTATATAAGTTTAAAAAATGAGCTTGCTGTTCTTTATCATTTATCTAAATTTGCAGAGAAATCTGTTTATGAGCTTGTACAATTTATAAACACAAATAATCTTGAGTCAGGTTTTCAGGAAATAGATAAATTAGGCAAACTAATATTAGCTCTTCCAAGCAGTACTGCTTCAGCAGAACGTTCATTTTCTGCTCTGAAACGAATTAATAATTGTTATCGAAGTACCCAAGGCCAAGAAAGGCTATGTGGCCTTAGCTTGATTTCAATAGAAAAAGGGATCCTTATGGATATTAAAAAGAAGAGCACTTTTTATGACAGCGTGATAGAAAAATTTATGATTAAAGAAAGAAGATTAGATTTTATATATAAATAATTATAAGTTTATGTTTATTGGAAATTTGATATTTTTATATAATAATATTTTAGATTAGGTTTGATGTTTATTTATTTATTTATATATTATATGGGAAAAAGCTGTAAGGCAGTTTAGGCATGTCAAAACCTCGGCTAATAAAAATGAAAAAATGTACTTTTTTTTATTTTTTATAGCACACCCAATATTAACACCCACGTACGCCACTGGTATATATAAACATTTAAAATCCAAAAAAATATTTTACAAATATATTTTTTTTTAATTTATACAGTCCTTCGCAGACCGCATGCGCCACGTTTTGCTCATCACTGCATTAGGTGGTTTAAATACACTTACAAAACGGACCTGAACAAATGACATGGTCGGTGTCAAAAAATGCGCTGTGTATACGTGCCAACAAAACCAATTTTTATTTTTGAATTTGCCTTTGCAATTTTTTTTATTTTACTCATTGTACACGCATATTTTATGTCGCAAGAACTTTCTAAATACATATAAAAGTAATTGCTTTATTTATTTGGACTTTCAAAATATGCAGTTCTTTTCTCGTTTCTTGATATTTTATACGGTTTAAAAGCACCTTTAAAAAGGACGTGCAAGATGAACGTTTGGTAATATATTGAAAGAATACACTCGGTGCCAAATACATCAAGAACTGAAATAGCAAAGGACTTCCCCTAATTCTGAAAAGATATATAAACTCAAACACCAGAAAAGACCCCAGGAGACGTAAAATCTTAGACCAATTGTTTTGGCTATTTTATTAAAAATGTTTAAGAAGCTACTGCTACATAGAATAAATTCAATATTTTAGAATCGAGAGATATAAGAAAATTATATATTCTTTTTAATTCACTAATCGAGATACCAACTTGTTCATCAATCTTCCTACTAGTGTTTTGGCGAATACAAAGCACCATATCCTTACTTTTTTACATATTTTCATATGTGATCTATATGCTAGGACACCTATCAATCTTGTCATTTTTGTACCATGTATAATGCGAAGCACTATATAGGACGAACAAAGCATAGCAAAGTAAAGCTCGGCCCCTCCTGGGGCTGAGATACGCATGAGGTAACACCCCCCCCCCCGTAGACCTGGAGGGGTGGTACTATTACGAGGATGAAACGCAATGCAATGCAATACCATCTAGCCAATGAGAGCCCGTCTGAGCGCTCGGGAGAAATACTAATATATCTCCAGTAATATATTTAGTACTACGGGGGGTAGGGAACCGCTCACCCAGCCGTCACAAGCTGGGTGCCCACCCGAAGGGTTGGACTCGTAGGGCCTTAGTGCACGCAATGGATTCCATGTAGTTATACCTCTGTACCATGTACAAGCGCTTATTTTAGATATAGAATTCACGAGAAAATTCGTCTCTAACATTAGCACCACAATTTTTTCATACATTTGCTAATTTCTATGAGCTAAATTAACTAATTACGACCTAACTTGATGTTCGATTAAACTTCACGATGTTCACCCGTGAGATTTGGAAAATCTTGGAAAACCTACTCTGTAATAATCGATCGGAATATTAACCACAAAATAATCACTAATTCTGGTCTCCTTGACACAACATAAATTGAAAACACTAGGGTCCATATAGTATTTGAACTCATATATTTCAGGTAATAATCACAAACATATAGCACTCGTCAATCGTGCTGGTTAATTATTTTTTTGATGCAAAATTGAATGCAATTTTTTTTGTTATTTAATTTTTATAATAAAAAATGCGCCGTCAATACTTAACTGTCAAACACAAACTACGCGTCTAATATGGCTAACAATTGCCATGCCCATCACAGACAGATGAGCTCAACTGAAAACGAGCAGCGTGCGTAATATAAATTTCATCATTATTTTTTTATCATACCTCGTATTATAATATTGAATTTAAAGCAGGGCTGTGGAGTCGTTAAAAAAAACACGACTCCGACTCCGATTCCGATATTTACCAACAACACGACTCCACTCCGACTCCGACTCCGACTCCGACAAAAAAGTTTAATTTTATTAGGTATTTTTGGTGTTTTTCTACACGTTTAATATTCATACGCTATACACATTCATTATTACGCAATTAAAATTTCATAATTTAAAAAAATGCAATTTATAGAAAAAATGGTCGGAGTCGCTCATTTTTCACGACTCCGACTCCGACTCCAACTCCGGCCAAAACACCACGACTCCACGACTCCGACTCCGACTCCACAGCCCTGATTTAAAGCTTAAAATATTATTGTATTAAGGTTTCAAGAACTAAGTGCTAATAATATTAGGGCTAACTAAACGCATAATTCTAGTGACTATCACTGCTAACATCTGCGATGCAAGATTATTTTTTACTAATTTACTTTTTGAGTTTTGAGGAATATTATTATGAAACTAAAATACAATGCCTTGTTGAGTCGTCGCATAATTTAAGCACTTTATATCAACACAATATCGATTATTGCCGTTGTTATTTGGTATACGAATGACTTGACCTAAAGATCGATACGTTTACATTTGATACGAAAAGGTTCAATCTGCAAACTATTTAGTAGTTCTAAATATATGACAAATTAGCGATAATAGCTTTACTACAGTTATTCAGATATTTTGTTAGATTTGAAGCATCTACTAGAAGTAGGATCGAAAAATGTAAGGAGACGAGAAAGATCATTTTCATCGATCTGATTATTGTCAACATTATGACCATAACCAATTTCCTATTTGCAAATTTTGTTAGCCTTTAATTTTTTGCGACGGACTTAAGAAATACGATTTTAACACCCATAATCGATTTCTATTATTGCGCCTCAGAAAACGCTCTCGCAGAAATGCAATAGCATCGAAAACTTCTGCAATCGAGAGCCAAGACTTGTAACTACTGTTTCGCTTGACTGATGAATGATACCGAACATCCGTCTATTTATTAATAACAACGCTCTAAAATAGCTCTCGCCAGAGATTTTTTCTCACCTCGCGAATTACATTGAGAAACTGAATTGAATTGTGCAAAAACCTTTTCATTTGGGACACATCGAGAGGCTGGTTTCAAAATGTAGCGGATTAAGTCGCAACCATAGGCGACAAAGTAAATTGGCCGAACATAATCGATTTTTCAGACTTAGAACAGGCGGTTAAAGTCTATGGTGTTAATGGTGGGGACTTTGCTTCGATGGTGTCGCAATCCAAAGAAGCGGAGACCGCTGCGACATGGAATATAATAAAAATGGACTGTTTGTATCGGATACAGTCATTGTTAAAAAGTGATAGCTTACGAGAAAGTTAACAGCTCCACCAAAGGCATTCTCCGACACTCAAAAAGGTATATTATAAAATAATACATTGAAATATGAATACATACATACATAACATTCTAAAACAAATATAATTGTACTTATCTTACCATCTTGTGAATCTTCAGAATCACACTCAATCTAAAACATATGAATCCATTATAATTTTAAATATTATTTTTATTTGTTTGTATATTTATATTATATATATATATATATTTACATAAAATAATTTGAATCCAAACTAAAGAATCAAAAAAGAAAGAACTTTGATTGTTTATATCTAATCAATTTTACTGTGTTCTTCAAATACTTATTTATATTTTTCTTATATATTTAGAAGTTAACCAAACAATTTCGCTAATAAAATTCTACATCAGCTGACTTTTGAATAAGTATTAAATTTGTATATCCTTCATATCTGAGAAATTTGATTTTTAACTTCAAGGCTATTTTGCTTTAACAATTTTATCAATTAAGTATAAATTTTTAAATTGAACTAATTAATTAATAATAAAATAATACATACATGTGATTTATGTATTAATCATACTTGCAAATTAATGGTGCAATATTTTTTTTTTAATTAGTCAGCATTCCAACAGCACATTAATAAAACAATTAAACAAAATCTGTATTTTTACACCAATAATATTATTTTCCAACGTTTGAGAAACGCAATTTATAGATATATTTATTATTATTATCATATTTTCATCCAAATTTAATTTTATACTATTTTTATATTAATATATCACATTTTTTTCACATACAAACACACACACATTTTAATCATTATAATTACATATTAAAATTAACTATAATATATCAAATAAAATAACTATTATATGTGTACATTTAAAAGCAGCTTCACCTTAATTTTAGTACACTTTTAAAATTTCATTTACTTTTATATAAATTAATATCATCAACTATATCTTTCCCCAATTTATATTGTTATTTCTATTGTATACATCAAATATAATTTAACTATACATTGTGAGTGTGACAATATCAGACATATACCTACTTATAAATAAAGTTAAAAATGATTACAATAAATATTTATCCTTTTAATTATTTTTTGATAGATTTTACAGTCACAATATTTAATAAATCATAATACTTTTTTGGGCACAATTTTTATTGTTTTGGATATGTCTTCATTTGATGATAACATTAGAATCAATATTAGGCAACTCACACTTTTGAGCTAAATGCAAAAAAATATCATATTCACTAAATATTCTCATTTTTTATTTATTTTAAGAATACATGAAATAGTATTCTAATATTATTTTTGTCTTTATTTTATGTATATATTAGATTTATTTTTATAAAAACATTATAGAAAACAATCGATATTACAACCGTCATGAAAACAACCGAACACAGTATCGTTGTGACCAAACGCAGACCCTTAATTATTTTTATTTGTTTTTCGGTTAAATATAAAATAATAAATTTATCTGATAAAGATTCTAGACACGACACATAATATTTATTAAATAATTACATTTTCAAGATGACTTCTAAAACTGCATATTGCTTCTTGATCTTGGCGAGCCTCGTTGCTCTATCACTCACCGCACCCATATTGAAACCTGAAGATGAAGCCGATACAGCAATCGTAGAATCCACTGTTAGAGAAGTAAGAGCAGTTAAGGTAAGATCCATATCTTCTTCATATGTATACATGTTCTTGAATCTGTATACATAATTATATATTATCAACAGGACTCTGAATATGCCCCGACAAATTATCACAAGGAATACGACTCAGGAGACGACGGTGACATCGGATACACAAGACAAAAATCAGACAAAGGAAAGAGTGGATATCAGAAATTCGATTCATTCCATAAGAAAGGAGGTGATTCTTACGGATATGAGAAACACGACACATTCGGAAACAAAGGCAAAGCTGCAGCCGCCGATCATTCAGACAAAGCTGAATACAAACAGAAGAAAGAAGATGGAAAATCAGGTACAAAAATAAGTATTGCATATGAAATAAACATTCTTTCCCGTTGCCTCATTATAGAATAACTCATAAGCATTGCTTGATTGGATTTCTTGAACATTCTTATCCAATCTATTGACATGTTAGTGGTAAACCAATAGCATTTTTTACTTGTGCCATCTTAACATAGATAATATTCTTCTTGTTTATTCAATATCCAGTGGTTATAAGCCTTGTTGTTGCTTTCCTTTCTTGGTAAATGATAAATAAAGCATGTTTTTGCTTTCCTTTCTTGATGAATGTCCGAAAAACTGGAGATTTCTATTTGTGAATATGATTGCTCCAACTCTTCTATCCTTACTATCTCACTGCTTATACTATCATATCACTTACTGCTTAATACTAGTCAGTAAAGATTTCTTTAAGATACTTGATTACATAAGCTAGCTTTTTAATATATATATGTAATTACTAAACAACATATTTATTTTTACAGCCAAATATCAAGCATCACCTGACGATTCTAGCTCATATGACGTCGTAGAAGACAGGTAAATATTTTTATGATTCTAGATATGAGATATATTATGATTACAATATAAAATTATTTTCAGTGAGGGAGATTATGAATCTGATGACGGTGGACAAGAAGAAGGCGAAGGAGATGTGAGCTACGATGGCGAAGAAGCGTCTGAAGCTGAAGGAAATGTCGAGGAATCTGGATATGATGAAAACGATGCTGCAAATTACAACAATCCAACTTCTTACACGTATGGAAGTGGAAGTGAATACGACTTTTAGATAAATAAAATTGTTAATAATGTATTATTTTGTTTGTTATTAAATGTATTATAGTTGCATCATGGTATTTATTCATTCTAAATCTATATATTTATATATGTATGTGTATATAGAATAAAAAAACGTTATTCAATATGCTGATTTATTGTGATATATACAAGTTGATTTCTAATAATACAATATACACATATAGTGTATTTTATCTCAAACAATTAGACTTTTTGGTTTAATACATATTTTATTTACAATGTACTGAACATACACATACACTGTACAACATTTAATATATTTTATATAGTCCTCATTTGTATAAATTAAAAGACATTCATAACAGTTCATTGTAAGTAAGTAGTAGTAAGTCTTAATTTTGAAGAAATAAGGCAAGAAATTCCTCTTTTTATGTGGAAATGTTTATAATTTTGCTCCTAATAGATTGATTTAACTACTAGCCGTTATAAATATTCAGTATTCATTTAACAATTTTAATTATTAAATCAATTGGACAAGGTTAAACTTGTATATGAGTTACATATTCACATAACGAAACTGTATTTATTTAGAAATCACAATACATTCATAACATTAGAAGAAAAAGCATTATATAATGTATAATTATTGTATTATACATAGCAAACTATTGTATGTCTTAAATCATACATTATAATATAAAGAATCTTAATTGAATAAATAAAATATTATATTTAATTCAACTGAATTAGTATGAAGCTACTTGTTGAAGCTTAATTTTTGTAAATCCTTAACAACTTTAAACAAAAATGTACTATAGTAATTTAAGAATAAAAATGTTTTACACAGATTAATAAAGTCATACAGGAAACAAACTGTTTTTATGAATGTTTATAAAATGAGAAAGAGGCACATTCTGATCTTTAAAATATTAATTGAAGATATGAGAGCAGATTGATATAGTCAAATATTATTTGATGTTTTATATAATTTTGCTCACTAAATATCACAAATGCTAAATAATTGTATACAAATAAAATATTTATATTTAAAATTGTAACTAAAACACTAAGTAGCACCGCAACATTCATTCTGAATACATTAATACAAATCAATCAGAAAAAATCTATTTAAACTTACATTGTTACAAAATGTTGGCGAATTAATTTACATAATAATATTTGTTCATATTGAAATAAATGACTAAATTTCAGCTTATATATTATAATATAAATTAAAATTGTTTTTCAATTTATATGTGTTGTACTTTGACCAGGTCTCCTGGGCATCTAGGGCAGATGCTTCTTTATTGTCACATTTAATTAACTTTAAATATGAAAAAATGTATTTGTTTCATCGGCAGTGTGTAAGAATACAAAACCACTTTGTGGCTAATGTGTATTTATATGATATGTTGAAATCAGTTGGAAGAGAAAGCAACAAATGTGACTCTACTGTAAGATATGTTATAACAATGTTAATCGTTTTAAATTAAATTAATTATTCATAAAAAAATAACGAAATTATATAAACTACTGTAGAAATTCTTGCAAAAATAAAATTTCTTTGCCTTCGTATAATATGTACATATTTTTACTTAACATCAGTCCATAGAGCCATGCCTATCATACAAACATTCAAGAACAAATCCATAGCGTATATTTATTGTACATAGATACCTTTTCACAACATATACAGCACTGGCATGCCGTCCATACATGCGGTAGATTCAAAACGTCAACCTGCATGCACGGTTGATCGACTGTAAACACGAGCACGTGTAACGGCTGAGTCGCTCGCCATCAACCGTACATGTGGTTGACGTTTTAAATCTACTGCGTGTATGGACGGCATGCCACTGATATACAGCATGGCAAAATCTTAAACTTTATTTCGATCAGCGCTCTGCTAAAAACATTCCGTTCCAGCTCGCAGGTGACACCGTGTATATACAAATATACAAGTGTAAAAACTCTAAAAACCACTATATAATTCTCTTTATTGGTATCAATATTACATATAATTTAAAGGCATGCAACCCGAAAGCTAGTAGCCTAAAATAATTACCACACTTGAAATTTTGCAACAAAGTGAAGCAGCCTCTATCATTATTATTTTTTAAGTAGTTTATTATGGTGATATATATTTGTCACTCCAGCAAGTGTACAAGTGGTCTTAAATGTTCCGAAAAAGTGTAAGTTATGTAACAAATTCTATTTGTCACAAACATACCAAGTAATAACATCAGAGTCCATTTTAGCATTTAAAATACTTGTGGAGATAAAATTCTGAGTAATAGTGAATGATATAGCCCCACTTTTGAAGACCATGATGTTCTGCAGACCCACAAAGTATCTGCAATGGGGATACAACACCGATTGATTTCAGAATTGAAAGACCACTTATAGAAGCGATGTAAGGAAATAGTTCAGGTTAAGCAAATAGGTGCAACAGGCGCTACACAAGTTGCTGTGGTACACTTTTCGATTTAATAAATTACGAAATAAATAATATTTCATTTATATTCAGATGCTGTTTTCTTCATCGTCAACGTTAGTAATTGGCCCATATGCTAGAACGGAGTATTAGAACAGTTCAAGCATTGACTAGCATGAAGTTTACTAAAACGCTACAAAGCTATTTTGCCATACTGTCTATATTTAAATATCAAATTGTATAAATCAATCAAAACATCTTATAATACGGGGCTGTATACTCTCAAATTGTTTTACCTGTACACAAATAACTATATGTGCCTTCCAAAATACTTTCTCAAAATTATACACCGTAAAGTGGGGTAACTTGAACAAATTTTATATCAAACATAATTAATTGATTCTAAATACATATCTATAATAAATCATCAATTAAAACCATGTAAAGAATAAGGCATATGGTCTAAAAAAAAGTAGAAAAGTCAATATTCATTACCAAGAGAGATATGATAATTGCTGACTTACCCGTCGTCAGTTGGTTATACAAGCCAAGGTATCTATATAAGCTCAATATCGTCATTGTCGTTATTTTTATACATGCTTTCATTATTTGTGGCAGCCATTCTCATGAAAATAAAGTTGTATTCAAATGTTGCAAATTTTTCATAGCACTGACTTCATAACAAGCATGATCACTGTAAACCATTTTATTAATTCATCAACAGATATTTACTCACACTCCTGTTTCAAACAAGGGTTCAATCTATATAAATTTCAGTTTAAAAGAAAGCTTTACAATGTATACATTATACAGCAATCTTACATTTTTAATTCATTTTACAATACAAGGCCAAAGTTGCCCCACAATACGGTAAATTCTTTCTGTATAATGTAAAAAATACTGTTTCATCTTTACATTGCGCATCTACTTGAAATAATTTGTGCACCCTCATACATAAGTTAGGCAATATTTCAATAAAGGCGTTTTCCAACTATGTATACATAATACTTTCATAATACCAAAGCGTATATTAAACCACATTACTGCACAGCATATTCACAAAGCTCTCCATTTTGGTGTCCGATGCATTCGATACTGGGCTGATGAGTGGAGTCCCAAATTCCAGGTCCGCACTGTTGACATAAATTGGCCAAGGAACACGGAATTCTTATCAACAGTCTAAACTGATGCAATAAACCTCTTGCTTTCCTCAAGATGAGTTGACCGTCCATATACATAGCTAAAAAATCATGAGTTGAGATATACAATGATTCATATTTATTTTATGTTATACAAAATACCTAATGAGCT
Organism: Plectrocnemia conspersa; assembly: GCF_051122295.1. NCBI lineage: Eukaryota > Metazoa > Arthropoda > Insecta > Trichoptera > Polycentropodidae > Plectrocnemia > Plectrocnemia conspersa. The sequence continues at coordinate 25,108,289 of NW_028277177.1, read as the reverse complement.
AAAATAAAGCAGCATTTCATCAGTTCGCAAATCTTGTGCTATAACATCATCTGCATATACTGCTATGATTGCCAAACATAGGAATAGATGGAAGTAGTCGGTTAGATAGTTGGCCCAGCAAGCTTCCCACATTCTCATTGCAACGGCTTCAGTAAATTCTCTTTTGAAGCATCTGTAATGATGTAATGTTAATGAGTATCCTAAATACATATACATATAACTAATAAAATAAAGAATAAAAGTTACAATAATATCCAACGGTGACAGAACAGTAGCTCTAAAGCATCAGTATGTTTCTTTAGATGGTTGTAGAAATGGGGCAACATGACTCTGATCAATTCTCTTAAGTAGCTCTACAAAATGAACAATTTAAAATTATAGAATTAATTAATAAACATTCACAACACAGGCGACACGATTGTTCTTGCAGAAATATCTTTAGTTTTCAAGTAAACTTGTTAAGTAAAGAAATCTCTATAGATGTACCAAAGACTAATAACATGACTATCAAGTAATAAGACACTCATCTGACCTGATATCTTTAACGCACGACAGCACAGATAAATAACAGTGTAACTTGTGGATTGTGAAAGCCAGAAGAACATTTATTAAGTTGAGAAACAGTCGATTCTGAAGGCAACTTTGATTAACGTATGAAATTGCTTAACATTTTATTCAAAGTTTAGCCATAGTATACTTGAGACAATTAGGTTACCTCTATTAACTGACAAAACTCGTTTCTATACACCATAATAAACTTAAACATTATAAAATTAAGTTATCATATAAGAATCTAAATACAGAATTCTTCTTTAACTAATAGAAACAAGTACTTTAGGAACATCAATAAATACACAAATCAAAGTACAGAAGTTCTGTTAATTTTTGTTTATTATAAAGTTGTGTTACAGAAGTCTCATCAAAGAAGAAAAAAACTTAAAAGACAAACCAGATTTATATCCATGTCGTTGTCAGTAGGCGTACATACAAATATAGTCCTTTGCATCAGTCCAACAAAACACCAAAATGAATCAGACTCATCTTTTATCTCACACAAAACCGGTGCCAATAAATCACTCATTCCCTGTGTATACCTAAAACATAATACAATATAAACTTATCCATACATAAAACACTCTTATTAACACAAACAATACCATTACCCTAATCTAGAATTATAAATAGCATAATTCAATAGTATATTCTTCATCTTTTCTGTATTAGGATTGTCTTCTCCTGCGTAATACGGATTTCCCCTATCTGTACGCACTACGTCCTTCTCGACGACGCATTGTACGTTCTTCCAAAATTTAGCTTGCTCTTCTGGATTCATACAGTTTATTCTCTTCTTATTGTAATCTACATAATCTTTACGCCTGATCTCTGCTAAAGCTTCTCTATCTTGGTACGTTGAATTGCTCGGATAGCAATGTAACAACAAAGGCCAAACCAAAGCTCTCAAATCTTTCTCCAGTCCACCGAAAAACACTCCCTTCCTGAGAGTCAGATCATCTTCTAACTGGCCATCGGCGTTCAATAGAGTCTTGAAAAATACATCACTTGTTATTTTCTTCACTCGGTCCTCTTCTGGATGCAACTCCGACTTTTGCACTTCCGGCCTGCACACCATGAAATGGCGATAAGGCAAGTTTGGCTCATCAGATCCTATAAAGAATCAATTTAATAACAAAATTTGTGTTTTGTAAAATATATAGAGTAACTCACCAGGTGTAAGTCTAATGTTGTGTAAGAGAGAGTGCCATTGGTGTAAAACTTGTGCTAAATGATCCAGTCCACCGTGGTGAAAGTGTAAAATTTTATATTGTGACTCTCGAGATGCTACAACTAATTGGCCACAAGTGCAGCTTTCGTCGTTGAAGAACAAACGCAATGATCTCATCTGACTTAAGTCAACAGAAAACCTGAAACAATAGCAATAATGATATACCGTTCGTATCATTTAATTTACATATTTTATGAGTTTCTCATTGTTTCTTTATATGTATAATTTTTAATATATTTTTTGTGTATTGAAATAATAATATGTATTGTTTTTCGACCATCGTGATGCATTGGAGTAACCTGTTAGGTCACAATGGTATTATTTTAATTTAAATAAATAAGACTCAAGTAAAGAATTCAATATAGGTTTAATTTATCCAACTTTATAATGAACACTGTTATATTCAAAGATGATTTAAAGAACTTGTTCCACTAATATGTTAATTGTAAAAGTAAATTCAATGTTAATTTTTTATTTGCATAAATGTAACAAATAAAAAGTAAGTTTATGGAATTAAGTAATATAAGTACATATGTATTGATAATAATATTTGAATTATGATGTTACTGCAAAATATTAATTTATTGAAAATTTTAATGTATGATTTAAGTGGCAAAAATATATACTTTTATCAACTTTAACCAGGCGCAGATATCCAATTAAGTTCATCAGATGTTAAATTAAATTACATTTATCATATACATATGTATCTTGAAAATGCTAATATTCTATAAAAGGGTTATTTTAACAGTCCCCCACAAACTTACATATGTTCTATAAAATAATAATAAACATTTTATAAATTGTATTATAGTATTAATTTAATTTTTTTATAAAATCATTTATTAAATTAATATCAGATTATGTTCATTAATTTGAAAATATATATTTTTAACTAGCAACATTTATTGCGTCAAATATTACATACTTTTAAATCGAGTTATAAAAAGTTAGGTAGCACGATAAGGCGCCATTGACCCAGAGGGGTGCAAAATTAATTTAAATTTATAAAAAAAAATACATAAAATATTTGTTTTATAGTTAAATTGAAAAAACTTTCACCAAGCGACTTGCTGCTTAATGTTTCAACGGAAGCGATATATTTACACACAGAAAAGTAAAAAAAAACATTGATCGAATAGTAACTACAATATTTATTTGATAAAATTTTGAAACTTTGCTCTTACCTTCTGCATTTCGGTGGCGATTTTCTATGTACAACTGGTGAGGCAGTCACGCTTTCAGGAAAAGTCAAGTTATGCTTCAGCGCCAAGAATTCAGGAGTCGACATCCAATTAGGGTTGTTATCGTCGCAAGAACTGACTGAAAGTGATCTAGCAAAACGATCGGAAACCGGACAATCTGGCGTTAGATCTGAATTTTCAATCGTAGGATTTGCTATGGTTATGTTCACAGAAGTCATGGACAACGATCTGGTGCACTTTTCAGCAACAATCACCTTCCCTTCTTCGGCTATCAAAGGACGAATTTCAGAATCTAGATCGTTGATATCCCTCTCTTTTGCTTCGACATCCATCTCTTCGTTGCGCTTATTCATTTCGTTGTTGTTAAAGCTACACTTATCGGAATTGGAACTTAGACTCACCGATTCAGAACCATCTGAAAACGAATTACCGAAGTTCTTGGGTTCTTCGTTTTTGAAGTTCTTGTAATCAGGATATATGAATTTGTTGTCTAAATCAATCGTAGGACTGTTGATCTTCAACTCCAAAGAAGAAGTTTTTTCTATGGTTGAAGGACATCTTCTCAGAGTTGAATTTGGTATCCAATTTAAGTATAAAGTTGGTCTCTTAGCGTTGTTGTGCTGATCGGTGAAGATCTTAGTGTTGACCGTCAGATATCCAGGATAGTGGATTATATCATATTCTTGTCTGACGAACGTGGGAGGGTGGACACATACGTTATTTTTGCAGAAAAGTATCTCGTTGTCGGCGTAATCGTCGAATTGTTTTCCCTCGGGTTCTCCGCCCATGATGTAAAGGGAGGCCCTCTTAAAAATATTACTAATAGGCATGTTTACGGTTTGTTTTTAGCACGAAATTATTTTTTCCAGTAAGCGCAGCGCCACTGTGGCCTGCTAACGTTGACCGACATGGTGTACTGGCGCCCTGATAAGGAAATATTGATCCATTTGTTCGTTAAAATGTCATCCCCAGTCTGCACATGCGTCTAACATAGTTTGCCTTTGTGCGCTTAGTATTTTATCGGGTACTTGTGCATTAACACTTTAATAGTTAGAAGTCAAGTACTAGTTTTATAGAAGGTTAACGTTAAATATTCAGTAGACGCATTATGGACGCTCATTTTGCTCATACAAACTATAACATATGTTTGACTTACATGAATATAATTTTATGAATAATACATTGACAAATATATTTTATCTACATTATCCACATAAAACCTAATTTAAAAAATGTTCTAGAGAAATAAAATTGTAATATAATTAAATAAAAAAAAATATAAATATGATAATTTTCAGAATATTATTAAATTTATATATATAAAAAATATTTTTTAATAAAACTTTTGCCAATCTAATAGCAACTATTTGTTATGTTAAGACCAATTAAAAAAATGAGCTAATTCCTTACTTTTTAAATGGTTTAAATTCGTTAAAATTACGACCATATTTTTATTTTGTTCTATATATATAAATAATTTTTAAAGGAAATCATTAATTTAATTTGACGTATATTAATCTATTATTGATCTGACCTTGAAGACTAATGTTACAAATGATCGTATTTTCAGAAGATCGCCGAAAATCCAGATTATATTAATTTATAAAAGTATAATACAATTGGAATCGAATAGCAACAATCAATTATGACCCGAAATACTTTCAAGCGCACTTGATCCTAATCGAATGACATGTTAGGCTAAAATGATATTATTACTAAGCAACGAATAATAAATAATCTAAGCATGCAAAGTATCGACCCTGTTCAATAAATCAAAAATTTATGTAAATTATTTTATATTTTTCCCTTAATACATATGTAAGTGTGTCACTATAAATAATTTATAAACAGTGATGTGCTGTTATCTAATTCTCAAATATTTTTTTATTTATACAGCTGATTTATAAACATTTAAACTAAAAATAAAGATGTAAAAACTGTAACAACGTAACAAAAATAAAATTACCAACTGAAGCATTAGTTTTTTCCTTATAATATCCATATATCTCTAATATATGTTTGAATAACATATAGAGACAGTTTATTATTTATTTATTTGCAAAATAATTACCTACCACATAAAGTTATAACAAAAAACTTAAACCATAATGTAGTCAACTCTTATACCGTGTTTTAATCCAATACAGATATTCTTAATGTTTTTGACCAAATTTTTGAGAATATTCTGTGTCTATTTTGTTCCGAGACGTAAAATGGTCCAGACATATTAAAGTTATCATATAATGTTCTAGATTTTGCTTTACTATTCAACATATATTTCTTAAATTTTAATATTCGCATAAAGTAAACATATCTAGATTTCTTAAAACTATATTTACTTCAGAGGCAACAAAATATTTTAAGTGCTTAGGGCCTCTAAAAGCTTTAATCCGGCCCTGGCAATAAACCTTCAATGTTATTATGCTTTTCAAGAGGTTCCTAGTATGTGAGTTTTTAAATACTCCCACTAAACATAGAGCGTTGGTTTGCGAGGTTAAAAAGCTTACTATAATTTTCGTTGTTTTGTGTTCCCATAAAGAACCATCACCTGTGCTAATGAAGGATCCATTTTGCAGTTTGGACTTTTCTCATATATGATTATGCACTGTCTGTAGTAAGCAGGGCCGTTGAGATGGGAGGTACAGAATATGCAAACAACTGGGGGGCGGCCGTAATATTCGATAAAATTAATGATATAACTATACATTTTAGAGAGCATAGTTTGAAATTTATTTACATTTTGTTATATGCAAAAAATAAGTAGATTTTCGTTTACCTACATTTCTTAGAAATTCATTGCAACGGTTTATTTTTACCTATTTTCTATGACTCAGTAAAATTTAGAGACAAATCCTTCGCATGAAATGAACAGTGAATCATAGAATGGTAAATTCACTTAGCACAACACCTTAATCAAATACGTCTTGCTTTTCAAATATTTGCAAATTTAGTCATTATATTTTGAAACGTGAAGTGGTAAAGGTGTACGTATGAAGCACAACCGAGGCCCGGATCATATTGTGAAAAAATGTGAAGTGAAATAATTGCGAATATTTTATTCGAAATTCAGACGATCGATCGATATATTTTTATTTTTTATATAAAAATAAATAAATATTGAAACAAACACAAAGAGGTATAAATTGTTTTTTTGCGGAGTCTGAGTTTCCGAGTATCGGATTTCCGTTTCTTTATCTATTAGTTATATGACTTTATAATTCTCCATAGATCACGGTGGAAAAATATGAAATTGTTTTCATATACATTTTTCTGGTTTTTATTTTCGTTTATAGAAGAAAGCACATAATTTTGCAAACTGTGAGTGTTTTAATAATATATTTTAGATACCACTTAAATTTTAAAGGGGAGGGGGACGCAGCAACAATAAGCACCGTGACCCAATTTTTCTCTCGACAGCCCTGGCGACAAGCATATGCTTCTAAATGCTCTTCGTTAAAATTTAACAGACGTTTAGATCTAGGATTATCACTTAATCTAAAATGACCTTTATTGAAACGAATAAACTATTTCGAAGCTGTTTTATTTATAATTAAAAAACTAAGTCATATACGTATACAGTACTGATGCTACGAGTGACTTATGCAGCATTATAGTCAGGAAAAAATTCGTAAATTAGGAACTATGCTCTTTACACCTTCATTAATTTTAGTGTAAACACAACTAATTATAATTATTAAGATCTACAAAACGATATATGTTTGTTTATATTATAATTCGTTTTATATTCATATAACCTGTATATATTTTTTAATTTCATATAAATTTGCATTGCACAAAAAGGGGTCAGTGTTGCAATTGCGCAATAGTGTATGGTCTCTAGTAAGTCTGTTTGGATCCCGCCGGGCTGCGGGTCGCAGTGTCTGCCGGTGGCGGCGCTCGTCGCTCTTCATCGGACGGTCGGCGAGCCGCTGGCCGTCCGCCCTCGTTACCGTCGCTATGTCGGCCGGCATGCACAGCTACTTCTACGAGGACGAAGTGTTCCGCGTCAACTCGCGCGGTCAGGTCACGTTCGGCCTGGTGCTGGACAACTGCGACGGCAGCTCCAGCTCGGCCAGCGGCAGCGAGGCGGAGCAGCCCCTGCAGCGTGGCGACCTGCGCATCGTGTGGCACCCCTCGGGCCTCGAGCGCATCGTCACCGACCGAGCGGTGAGCCTCTCGTAACCTTCGCTATTCGCCATGTTTTTTTCACCTCTAGCAAAAGCTGGAGTCGCCATTTTATTACCTACTCTTCTCTCTTGTATATGCGGCACAGACAAGTTGATCCACTTGACAGCTCTTATAGATAAATCTAGAACGATGTTATAAATCTCATTAGAATCGTGAATTAGCTAATGGCATCTTTTACTTTCTCATCCATATGCTTTTGGATCATATTGACAGCTCTCGTAATATTGCAACATGCTAATCTCATTATTGTTTTTAGGTTATTTTTCACGATGAAAATCTAGGAAACTATAGGCCTGTATCAATTTTATCCCACATATATAAGCTTTTTTATCCCTCTAAGACTCCGAAAAAAAATCTCAATACAAAACTGTCAAATGTGGAAATCAATTTGTATACATGTGAAAATCTACCACCTGCTGACTTTCGAAAAGATCACGATATGGTGTTCATACTACATAGACATGACAAAAATATATCAATAACATGTACTCCAAAATCCGCATATTTAACAGCGAATACAAAGCAGCCTATAAATTAATGCACTACAAGTTGCCTCTCACAAGCAAAGAAATGTCAGTAGTTTTACACCGAACGAGAGTTTACAGTTTAAAAAAAAATACATTTTCACCAGTAGATACACATGTCTACTAGCGAAAATATAATTTAACTGATAGGCACTCTTGTCTTGTCTTGTTGTCGGGTGATTTCGCGCATTGTCTTAAGCCTGGCGCGGGCCATTTTTTAGCAGCCGCGGAATTAATCGGAAACGAAGAATTTCCGCGTTTTTTTTCGGAAACTCGCAATAACTTTTATACTATACAATATAAAATTATGAAATTTTAAACCCAGACTTACCATAAACAGTACTATCAAATAAAGAAGAAACATGGAGGTTGACACTTTTATATTCACTGGAAACTTGCGTTTATTTTGCACCTAAAAGTACTATAAAAATGTATGTAATAAAAAATCGAATTAAACACTAAATAAAACTAAAATATGTCGCAATTTGTTTTTATGAATAGTTTTTCAACGTATGATATCTCTAAAAACACGTACCTCTGTGTAGAGGTATGTCAAAAGGTACATAGCCACACTTTTGGTCCAATCATCAATAATCAGATAAATTATCCACACAAATTCATCGTCAGATTTCTTTTCATCGGGTGAAAACATTTCGGGGTGTAAAACTATTTTTTAGACAACCGAACGACCGAACATTTACGCGTAACTGTAATGATGTATTTTTTTTATAACAAGTCACAGATGTCGCAATGACCGTTGCTTGTTATCTACCCCAGGTCAAGTTTCATTGGAATTTGTTTTTTCTCACTCCCGACCATCCCTTCTTTTACATCAGATAGAAAGTAATTCCTCGAAGCATCTTGAATAGATTTGTGACATAATGGAAGATATTTGGGATAACAGGAATTTTTTATAGTTCGTTATTTAACTTTTTGTACGGTATAAAAAATCAATATCAAAATTAGTACAATACATTTGGTTGAATTGTAATAAATGCGATGACGAATAAAATAACGTCTTTATTGAATATCAAAGCAGTGATATCTAGCTGCTGACAACAAAAAAAAATGCAGTTAAAATTACACGGATAAACACGTGAGCCGACTTCTAGCAGCAGACTACAAAAAACGGATTTTTACGGGTCCCGCAATCCAGCAGCAGTTCCGCAAAAACGGAAAAATCCGTGTCCCGACAACAATGTGTTAAAATGTCTATGAAACTCAATTTGACAGTTGCGAAACATACGTTTGCTGTTCAAACCCAACCAGACCTAATGAAAGTGCTAAAACTAATTACAGTTTAGAACAAATTAAGCCTACTCGACTCTCAGGGGGAAAATAAGCGGAAGAAGTACAGACAGACCTCGTATTTTGCTCCATAGTTTGCCTGCACTTCGATATTATACGATGTTTTGAAAATATGATAGCTGTCCTTACCGATATTACTTCGAAATTCGGATATAAAAGTATTGGTCAATGTGTATTTAAACCAAATTTTGGTCAATAGGAGGGTGCAAAAACAGTCATCACTTCTCAGAAGTAAAAAATCCACATCAAAAGCAATAAAATCGTGTCTGCGCTGTTGCAGTGGGAACTCTCCCACTGCGACGGCATGATAATATTGCTTTTGACGTAAATTTTTGACTTCTGAGAAGTGATAATTGTTTTTTGCGCTCTCCTATTGGTCAAAATTCTATTTAAATATGCTTCATTCGATTCTCGATTTTTGTAAGTCATAATATTGTTATAAATAAAAAGTCTTAATATGAACGCTAAATAACCGAGCGTTTCCACTGCGATAGCACGATTTTATTGTTTTTGCCATAGATTCTAAACGGAGATGTCCCCTTGAATTTGGTCAGAAAAATGCCATAAGTCACAGGGAGCCAAATCAGGTGAATAGCGAGGATGTCTGAGCACTACGATGCCCTTATTGGCCAAGAATTCATGCTGGTGCATTATCATGCAACAACGACCAACTGCCTTGGGCTTGATATTCTGGTCGAACTTGATGAATTCTGGCCCTACAAACGATTCGGTACCTCCTAATAGTAGTCTGCGTTCATCGTCTGACCAATTAGCACAAATTTGGTCAACGGTGAACAAAGACTTGACTCGGCTCTTCTGTCTCTGCTCTTCTCTTTCCTTTCAAACCCTACCCTGACACTTTGTGAGTGACTCATACTGGTAACACAATGTTTCATCATGTTACAATGCTTGACATGAATTCCATATATATATCTTTGCAGTGCTTAACTCTGGCATCCTTTTGGTCGTTCGTCAGCGTGCGCTACGAAGCGGATGCGTATTTCCGGTCATAATGCAATAGGCAGTGCTTTTGGGGATGTCACAGATATCATTGATAAGTTTCGCAGATACAGTGATCGAAACGAAGAATTTCCTTCACCTTTTCAAAGTTTCCATGTCAGAACCTAGACCTACTAAACGCATACCACAACTAAGAGATGGCGTTACTAGAACGGAGATATAGAACTAGTCCTCGCAGATTACTGGCCGACAAGGGTAAGGCAGTCCACGACTGTCTCATTACTCTCAATAATAGTTTCAAGGCCATCTGACCATAAGAAAAGACTTGTCACAAACACAAGTTAAAAGTGTAATAAATCAAAATAGTCTACGACCTGCCACACAAGAGCATCAGTGATACCAACGCTCGTGATGATCAAAAATTTGGACGGATTAGATAAATGCACATAAACAACCACTCGGTGCCTTTACAAATACTATCGTATTGCCAAGTACCAATAAGCTGGTGAAATGCTTTACCTTATATTACAAGTGCCCCATTATTGGTGCTGCCAAATTCCCATCTGTTCAAACTACGACAGTTATTTAATATAAACATTGTCACAAAAATATAAAAAGACAAAATATTCGCTAATTAAGTAATTATTGATTAAATCTGTATAATTTTTGTTTGTAGACTCGTACAAGGAAAATTCAGCTTTTAGTGTTTTTGAATTTGATGTTTTTTCTTGTAGTTTCTCATGAAACCTATCTATCGTTCCCTCGATGGTACCTATAAGAGTAACAATATGATTTATGTATACAATGTATACATAAATTTTGATATATTCTGAATAATATATTTTGACTTAATTTACCAGTTTCACTTTTCGAGGCCAGTGAAAATATTGTATCTTTTTTTTGCAAGTGTAATAATAGTTACTAACCCAATTTGTCATCTTTCTTGAACACTTTCGTGGCCGGTGATGCATATGTGGCATCATCATGGGTTGGACCATTGGCGGCCGCATGATGCGAGTATGCATCATGTTTGCGCCGACCGTTCTTGGCCGGGGATCAGCATATACATCATGTTTTTGATGCATATGTGGCATCATCACGGGTTGAACCATTGGCGGCCTCATGATGCGAATATGCATCATGTTTGCGCAGACCGTTTTTGGCCGGGGATCAGTATATACATCATGTTTTCGTTAAGTTAATGAATTAAATGCCACAAAAAAATTAAATATAAAAGTTTTTTGTTAAATGTTGCAAAATCTTGGATTTGCAGTGAATATCAATGTTAAATGTTGCAAAATCTTGGATTTGCAGTGAATATCAAGCGTCTCAAATTCCCCAACTGGACCTTCTCGCACTACAACCGGATGCACTCCATAAATCTCAAAATTTATTTTTAAAAAAACATTTTTCTTAAAAAAATTCCTGAATATTCAAGGTTGAAAACAGCTGTTCAATATATAATTCGTGTTTATTGGTTCATTATACGCGCAATGCAAAAAAATCTTTATTATAGAACGATTACTTCAAAAGTTATAGCGATTTTTCAAAAAAATAAAATAAATACGATATTGTAAAAATCGCTGGCAATTAGCATAAGTTTGTAGCGATTTTATCCGGCCTGCAGTGTTAATACGATTTTTTTATAGAATTTAATAACTTGAAACAGATCTCACTTTTTAAATTTGTTAGTTCATTTGATAGAAATTTGTATGTATACTTTTTAATAAATTTGCATTTTATCGTCCCAAGGCTTCGTTCGCTAGAGGTACTAATCCCAACTCTTTAAAAAGTTCCATGATATTAGGATAATGGTGTTCATTTCACACATGAGAAGCACGGCAATAATTTAAAGTTAAAATAATTACTCTTTTTGTGTTAAAAAATTTGCTCGTGATTTCTAAACTAGTCCATCGCATTCAACAGTCAAAATTAAACTTTATTATTTCTTTTTTTGTTTCACTGAAAATTATTTATTTTTTTCTGAAGTAAACTATTTCATACGGAAGACTAAAAAATTACAATTTTTTTCAATTTAAGAAACTATTGCTTTGTAATCAAAAGACAGTTCAAAAGAATTCAAAAAACCTTCCCATAGTCATTTTCACTCTTTTTTTACTTGTTTTTATTTTACACTAAGGCGGTTTTAAATCAAAATATTAACGTTTTTTTTAAATAATAAAAAATATTAATTATAATATCAAGTAACAGGTATCAAGTTAAAAAACTGGCTTTCAAATGTAACAAAATTAGCTTGAAAACAAACAAGCCCTTAATTCTATCCATATATTAAAAAAACAACAATTTTTCCCATATGAATTAATTTAAAATACGATAATGCCTAGCAGGAGGTATAGTTTGACAGCTAGTTACCCGGTGACCGCCAAATATCTTGCTCTCATAGGCCTTGTTACATAAAGTAACCAGATTTTGAAAATATGAAAAGATAAAAAAAATCATGCAAAATTTTTTTCATAATCCATCTCGCAGATTTTTATCCATGAGAATAAAAGAGGACAGATCGCTGCAAGAGCTAAAAAAATGTCATTTCGAAAATTTTATTGAAAGTCCATCTCTGAATTTTTTGCTGTATAATTGCTATGGGAGCTCAAAAAAATGTCTCTTTTGAAAGCTTTTGTTCAAGGAACACAAAATTTTTGAGCGGAACGTCTGGTTGCCTTATATTACAGAACGGTTTTGGCACAATCTGGGACTTTCCTGAATTCTTTGTTACTCATTACGACGCTCGTTAAGCGAGTCATTTTTTACAACTAGTTTTGCTCGTTAAGTGATTTTCCACTATATATAAATTCCATGGGCTTTATTATAGAAAAAATAATATAACAATGTGACGAGTTGCCATAGATAACAACATAGAAAATAAACATACATGAAACTATTAGGTATCATAATAGTATTTTACTGCATTTATTTGTGTTTTTAGTATCTATTCGCATTTATTAGCATATATTCCAAATTTTGTCATCTATCGTGAAATGCTAAAAACACGTCTACCCATAATCCATGAAAAAATAAACAGATGATATTTATTATTTTTATGATAATTTATTATTTCATTCATGTTACCACACCTACATCCAATAATTTATTTTTTATGGTATTCAAGGTAAAATGGTTAAAAATTATATTTAGTAACGTATGAACACTATAGTCTATTTATTTTCAAGAGTCAGTGCGCAAGAACATTGTTTAACGCGTAATCATAACATGCTTTTAAATTTCTGCCCTGTGATTGGTCGTTCGCCGTAAGATCAATCGTTTCATTGAGAACGACCAATCACAAGTCAGAAATTTAAGAGCACATTTTGATTACGCGTTAAACAATGTTCTTGCGCACTGACTCTTGAAAATAAATAGACTAGTGGTCAATAATTTTTCTTTCCAAATTCTAACTAGAATATTGATGTTTTTATTTTTTTAACACCCAGTGACATCTATTCCCAGTTTATATAAAAAATATTGGGGCCTCATCATTAGTAAATCTCTTTGAAAAACGAAACATTTCAGAAGTCGATGCACAGATGTCTCAAGGATTGTTTTTTTCCGAGATAAAAGTATTTTCAAAAATATGCAGTGTCAGAATGTTTCTCAGCTAAAAATCTCGCAGTAAAATCTCCAATAAAAAATACATTACTTCACAAAAAAAATATTTTCAATCTTTTTTACCCATTTTAGAAGAATGTAAAATCTCAACCCCCAATCTCGTTCATTGATTTATAGCCTTTGATTCATTATCCTTGTAGAAAAAATGTAACAGCTCTTTTGTATAATAATGTATAAAACATTTCATTTTTTTTTTAAATATTTATTTTTTTAAATCATCCGGCAGTGGCGTAGCTACCTCAGAAAAATCATGCAAAACATAAGGGCCCAAGTTAAAAATATAAAAAGTAGTCGAAAAATTTTAGCTAAGATACTGGCATCAGGATATAAATGCACTTAGAGCCTACCTATCACATTAACAATGGAGATCTTTTGATGGATTCTGCCAGCTGGCCATTTTACACTAATTTATTTTCCCATTAGGTCTGGAATTTTTTTTTTTAAATAACGCAATATTTCAAATATCCATGACATGGATATGTGCTTCCAATGTGACCCAAGCTTCGTACCGATTGGTAATGCGAGACATATTTTATGGTGCTAATTATATATTGTTTCGCCGCCCTTAGGAGGCATAAAGTGTCGGAATGCTATATTCTACGGTTAAGTATCTGAGATTCAGTATAATATTTTCTAGAGTCCCACAAAACAGTGTTTTTGGATCTTTCTTTACTATACATATTTTACAACATAAATGCTAATATATATTTTTAATATCCTAGGTTGGCCTCGCTGATCGAGCACTAATGCCCGGCGATGTCGTCAGGCGTATGATTAAAGGTAAAGATACTCAAAGGGGATACTGCAGAGATATCTCAGTGACGGGCGCTGTTCAAGTCGTTGGAACAAATCTTGTGTTACCGGCTGTGCCGAGTGAACGTCTTCATCCGTTAGAAGAATACACTATTGACTTAGCAGTTTGTCTCGATTCTTGGGTTGGAACCTCCAAAGTAATTATCATTAAAAATAATATAATTTACAATTTACTACTTTATTTTATAATATTGATTGCATATTTTAGACCGTTAACACCAAACTGACTTTAGTTTCTGGCGATGGATCGAAGTTTGAAGTTCCCGATGCAGGAATGTGTCTATTGGAGGATTGTATGCAGCGTCGACGTCGCGGTGCACGAGGAGCTAGAGGCTATGAAAACGCTAACGTTAACGAATATTATCCAGGGCAAACGGTCGTCGGACCGATGGGAGTACTCGAAGGCGTTACTTGGCTCAACATCACCAAAGAGATGGAAACGGCTCGACGACACAAAATGAGAGAACATAAAGTATGTTAATAAAATCTAAATAATTCTGGATAAATTTACTATTATATTCTTCATCTGGAACATGATTTATGTTTTAGTTCACCGTGGAATCCGTTGAGACTGAGAGTGTGGGAGTTCATTGGCAATGTCGCGCTTTGGGCGAACAAGCCGATGGCGGTCCGCCAAAACAACCTCCTTATCTTGTCGAAGGCGAAGATCTCAAACGTTTGAAACTTTTGAATCTCTTTGAACCGTGTACTTTACAAGTTGGTGCGAAAAACTTTTTGATTCTCACCGAGGAAGATACTTTCTGCAGTAAAGCACAATGGAGGAAGAATCAAAGTAAGTCATGATTAACTAAAACGCCATATGAAATATACTAATTATTGTATTTATTTCAGATAAGCTATATCGTAGTCTACGCAGACAGACTAGATCAGAAAGGACTAAAACGAAAGATCCCGAAAACAAAGAAAGCAATGCGCAACAACCTCAAGAATCGAACGTCACCAATTCAAGTCACACCTTTAGGATTCCAGGAAAGCCTAAAAAGAGATCTGTTTTTAACCGAGAAGGAAAATTCACTTACTTTTATAACAACCTACAGCTGCAGCCGACCATAGATAGCAAAGCAAATTATTTAACGAATCAAAAAGACTCTAGTGTCGATAGTAAAGAGGAGCCAAATGCTCAATCTAAAATGGACGTTGATATTGTTATTGTAGACGGTAATAAAGAAACTCAAATTGACACTGTTAAATCAATCGGCGATCCAAAAATCGAATGCTTAGATTCAAGCGTTAGTAAAGATAGTGAAGTAGTAGATAAAAAGATCATTAACACTCATCAAAACGACGAATGTTCTCACCTAGACGTTCCAGATAAAGCTTGTAATGGAAAATGTACTTCTTCGGACAGATCTTGCTCACCCGACGTCGACATGTCGAGCAGGCAAAAAAAATTACGTAAAACTAAATTGTCCAGCAGTACAAATAATTCTAGAAGTAATAGCCCTGCTGTGTACAACGGAGATCATAAATATTATGATCAGCCTTTACATGCCAACGTAGACGACTCTGACAGTTGGGGGAACACGAGTTCTGACGAAGCCACCGATTCGGATAGGTATTTTCTTTGAATATTACCTAACTTCTTAGAGTGAATAGGCTGTAGTAAGCCTGAACAGATTTACGTATATTCCTAAACCAGGAGAATTTTTTTCTTCCTATTCAGCGCTTCTATTCTTCCAATACACATCCTCATCTTATTCGCTCGACTTAAAATATGATTAATTTCAGCTGTGGCACCTGGTCGTCTCAGTGTTCGTCTAGTTCTATGGCGTCAGGGAGAGGTAAAAAGTCACCACATCTAGTAACTAAATTTTTGAAAGGCAAACGTCTTAAAAGAACTGCTCGCCGTGATAAGTCAGCTCCTCCGCCGAAACCTGGCGATAAAGTCGTGGTAGAAACTCTTTGCACTAAGAGCAAAGCTAACGTTGTGTGGCAGGTAAATATATTCGAGAGTAAACAAAAAAAAAGCGAATCTACAACTCTGAATCAATTTCAGGACGGTACTATCGAACTTGACATACCTTCGACCGATCTTTATCCCATTCACCATCTGGACGGTCAGGAATGCTTCCCTGGTGACTTTGTGATCAGTGAGGTACCATTAGAGACGTCTTCTCATCGCGATTATGGCGTTGTACAAAAAGTCGATCATTACGGTCGAACTGCGATCGTAAAGTGGTTCCGTACGTACACCAGCTGTCAGGAGCCTGTGTAAGATGAATCCTTTATGAATCATATAATACTCTTTTATAAATGTCTAATCAGATTGCTGTTTTTAGTCCTCAATATATATCTGAAAGCGAGGTCAGCGTATATGATGTAAAAGACCATCCCGACTTCCAATATCGTCCAGGAACTGTCGTAATCAGAGTTGCTAATTTTACCGGAACCGAAGCAAAATGCACTGCTGGACAGGTATTGATCAAATTTGATTTTTATTCAGTGGTGTGACGAAATAATTGGACCAGACATTGTTTTTCATATTTTAGTAGTTTCTATAAAAAGTATGTAGTTTAAAAAAGTAAAAGGAATTTATTTTTGCACATTTTTAATTTAAAAAATAATTTCTAATAACACCACCTTTATCTTTTATTACTTCAATACTCTTCTAGGCATATTCTATACTCGCTTTTATAGTTTTTTTTTTTGTCGTTTAGCCACACTTTCAATGGTTTTTTTTTTTCAAATTATTTTAATTAGTATTTGAGCACTTGTATATGATGGATATAAGTATTGCTTAACAATTATCTACTGGATTTATATTAGGTGAATTATCTTGCCAATATAAAACTTGTATATTTTTGCTTTGCCAAGTAATTCTTTATTGAGGGAGCTGCGTCTTGCATTAATATAGTTATGGTTTTTCATATTTTTGTCTATAAAATATGGGTAAAAATATCTAGCAAAAACGTTTTTATAATAATCTCGATTCAGCATTATGATGTAAGTCAGGGTTCGGCAAACTATTTTTAGAAAAGGCCAGATTATAAAAAATTTAGGCTCGGCGGGTCAGGTACCAAACTGGAAAATATTTATGTATTGTACATGAGTAATTTTATTAAAAACTAGGATCAATATATATATATATAATACTTTCTATAAGAAGTAATATTTTTACATAATATTATATTTATACAATTCTTAAACAATACAAAAAATATCAGTTATATCAGTATAAAATAAAAAATACTGCTACGTTACAGCGCGTAATTAGACTTGTTTTTAATTGATTCATGTAAAAAACAATATTTTGCTCTCGTGCCGTAGTTTGCTGACCCCTGATGTAAGTGATAGCTTAGAAAGAGATTAGAATATTAAAAAATGTAATTATTTTATCCGAATGTTTTGACAGAACCATAAATTGTTGCACACTGAATACAGTATCCTTTGTTCAATATGTAACTGTATCGTATCCCCAACCTTTTGGGTGTACATATATTCATTATTTTTTTTTGGTAAAAATCATCACCTACTAACGAGCTTTAAATCTTTTAACGCACAACATTTATTTCTTACATTAGTTGCTTGCAAAATATGTGAAATATTTGAGTGGTCCAATTATTTTGTCACACCGCTGTGTATACATATGTATATGGTTCGTGGATTATATTTAATATTTATTTTTAGGTGATGGATAATTTTCCAACTGGTCGTGTTCACGTTTGGTGGGTCGACGGCCACAAGAGTATGTGCTGGCCTCAAGATCTTTATAAAGTCGGGGAGTATGATTCCGACGAAGGCGACATATGGGGAGACGACGGTAGCAGCTCTGACGATTCTTGGGAAACTCAATCATCAGCAGGAGAATCCGATAAAGAAGTCAAAACTAAAAAAGAAGAAGATAAAGAGGAACCGCCTGAGAGCGAGCTTCTTTTGCCTACCGTCGAAGCCGAAGCTTCTATCATAAAAAATTCGAAAGGTGAGATCGTCAAGAAGATTTTTATTATATTATTAAATCATTTTCTTACATTTTCCATTCAACTTTCAGATTTACCTAAAGTACCTCGAGGATTAGAGCCGAAAGCCGCTGCTCACATAGAGAGAGGCTTAAATGCGATGGCTCGAATGGAAGAGATTCTTTCGCAAAACCCTTCACTTCAAAGTCATGAAGTACAATTCGTTCTAAATAAATCTCAAATGTTAATTATGTTTAATAATAATTTTTCTTGTATTTCAGATTATGCGTAAACTTTTGACTCTCTATAAAGATTGCAGATTTCTCGATAGACTAATGGGTACTTCATTCTTTCACGAAGATCATTTTCAAGTATGCATTGCATGAATACTATAATATAATTGATAGATGTTTAATAAATGTTTTCTTCAAGGGTTTGATCGAACGGGTTCGAGAGAGAGGAGGCGGTACGCGCGATACTATTAGTGGAAGTGCTGGCGTACGCCGTGTACATAATCAAGTGTTAAGATTATTTTCTAGAGATGATTTAGAGAATCCGGAATCTGTTCTTAAAGATACTATTAAAAAAATAGGTAATTCTTCAAATATAATTTTCTTTATATAAGTACTTATTCTTAAGCTTGCATTTCTTTCTTATAGAAAAAATAGTTCCATATGCCGATCTTTTAAAGGACGGAAAACTTAAGTGTCCCGAAACTTCATCGGCCGACGACTGTACCACGTTACCTCAAGTAGAAATAGCTAATTTTATGTCAAACGAACTAAAATGTTATAACTCAAATTCTAATCAATCAAAAAGTGGCGAGAGCAGTAGTCCAAAGAAGGCTGACGAGAGCACTTCTTCGTCGGGCACGGACGGAAACTATAACCTGAAGGAACCTGTTCCGGACGCTCGAATGCTCACACCGTCGAGTGACGATTCGCTCAGTAAATTTAACACGCCCGCCGGAAGCATGGGCGATCTGACGAATCCTAGTCAACACGGTACAGATAAAAATAGAAACGAAGATTCGGGTATTGATAGTCAACCTGTTTCGGCATCACAAAGCGGCAATACTGGTGTGGCGGCAGTATCGACTAGCGGCGATTGCGAGAGAAGTAGTATAATAAGAAATATGTTACTTCAGGATTGGGAGTATAAAGATGCTCCTGAAGGTATTGAATTACCCCTTCATATATTCATAGATTCTTCTATTGTAATATTAGGTTAACAGCATTGATTTATAATAATTTTGTATTAAAAATATGAATACATTTATTCTAGGACAAACTAAAGCTAATACTAGCAATGCCGCAACCACATCTTCTTCAGATGCACCACTATCTAACAGGAACGTGTGCCTCAAGCTTTGCTCATTGATAACAATACAATTGATGAAAGCGTGTGCTGAAGTCAGCAGGTTAATTTTTATACAATAATTAAATCTTAAATACAGTTTCATTTTTACTTTGGTTCGATAACCGATCGGAATGTTTAATATTGCATATTCTACACTGTGCACTTTAATCATTTCAAAGTTGCCGTTGCTTTGCCATCATCCATTAAGTATCATTCGATTGAACAATTAATACTTTTTATAATAAACATGTAACTTTATCGTTGAAATGCAATATTAGTTGCACATTTGGAAGTTTTCTATTTGCATTTTAGTTTTGTCAAAAAGTAATTTGAAATAAACGACTAGATGCTTGTTAAATAATACTCTTTTTAGTCTGATCATTTTTAACCCTAGCATTAATTGAAATTGTTTATCACTTTCAGAAGATCAATATTTTTAAGTGTGTCATTCAGTTTATAAAAGAATCTAGTATTTTTAAACATTTTTATCTTAGCTTAATAATTATAATAAAAAGTTAATTTTTAAACATAATATTATTATTAGAATAATAGGGATATTTTTGCATGCTTTTAATCACAAATGTATTATTAAATGCGTTCTGCATGTGAATTTTTCTTTTATTTTTCTATTGCAGGAGGAGAAACTCATTATTCGTACCATTCCTTAACAGGTTAATGAAAGAAAAAGAAACGACCGGAGCCCCATTGCCTTACCGCTTTTCTGTGTGAGCTGTTATTTTTTTAGTTTATTCGTTGTTTTTGTATTTATTAATAATCATAAACTAACTCATGCTTTTTAACCATATTTGCTATTAATTTATTATTTATATTGTCCTACTTTTCCATTACATTAATATGTGAAATAATTCATGTTTTTAAAAATTATTTTATTAACTACATTAAATTCACTAGATTGCCAATTATATATTTTTGCATATATGCTTTGTGTGTACATGCAAGTGCACCCCCCTGCACCAGAATATGTTGAATGTATTGAACATTCCTTAAAAGTCAACTGTTTTTTTTATTATTTTAGTCCCTCTGTACCATACATATGAATTATTAAAATGTTATTATTTAATATATATATATTTTTATTTTTCATCGATGTACTGCATGATTTTATAAATTCGAAAATGTATTTTGATCATCATTTTATAGGCAATTTGATGAACTAGTCGTGACCATGACTGACGACAAAGACAACGAAACGGGTGAAACAGTCATTGATAAACCACCTGAAACCTCGTCCGAAACTGATGTTGAAAGTAGTAAAGAAGAAGATAAATCTAAAGATAAAGAAGAGGAAGATAGTGGTAAATATATTTATTTTAATTTAAGATTATTTTATATCTATATATACTAAATCGTTAATATTTTAGCTCCGGCAGTATCTGACGATTCTTCAGTGATGAAAGAATATGGCGAAGGCTACACCATAGTAGATTCTGTGCCGACTTCCCATCGTTTTCGGTTATCGCTTTTGCAGCCGAGTGAGCCCCGTGCCTACCATCAAGCCATTGCCAGAGAAATTAGACTGCTTAAATCTTTACCTCATGGAGTATGTCTTTGGTGTACATATAATAGATGCAGAGTTTTTATTTATATCATCACTCGACAGGTTTGGGTTAGGGGTTATGAAGATCGAATGGATTTGCTGTCAATAATGATTGCTGGACCCGCTAAGACGCCTTATGAAGATGGACTGTTCCTCTTCGACGTGCAGCTCGGCGGTGAATATCCTAGAGCGCCTCCGTTGTGTCATTACTTGTCGTTCTGCTCTGATAGACTTAATCCAAATCTTTATGAAGATGGAAAGGTGATTTTTATACTCATTGCCATTGTGTTTCTTAGTACTAATTTTGAATTTAATTTTTAAAGGTTTGTGTGTCTTTACTTGGAACCTGGTCCGGACGTGGCGTAGAAGTATGGGGACGAGACAGCTCTCTTCTTCAAGTCATAGTTTCACTTCAGGGTCTTATACTTTGCGCAGAACCATATTTCAATGAAGCAGGATTTGATAAACAAAAAGGTGAATTATTATCATAGCAGCTTAACAAATAAAACTAACATTACATTAGACTAACTTATGTATATTAAAACAAATTTAATTTTTTCCTAAAACAATGTAACGGTTGGCGTTATAGTATATTATTTGTCAGTCTTGTTATGTCTTTTGCGACTCCAATTTTACAATAACATCTAGTATTTTTATTAGGATATCTTCTTCATTTGTGACATAGATTTTATAAGTTTATTTCTAAACCAAAATTTCTATTTAATTTCAATCAATGACACCCAAAGTTATTTGTTCAAATTAATTTAATGTTGAATGTCTTCATTCAGCGGTAATAATAGTAGATCTTTATACAAACTTTTAAAAACATTCATGTCATCTGCACATATAAAATAAAAAATGGAATATTTCGTTTTTCTTATATAACAAAGATCATAAAATACAGAATTTTCTGTTATTCAATAATATGTAATGAGATACAATCGTTTTTGTATATCCATTTGCTTCCCCTCTTATTATCTCCCTTCAACATTTTGAAACTCATATTATACATAGATAGTTTCAAAGACAAAATAGTAGTAGTTAAAAATACGTGTGTTAATTTTTGTGTTATTTTTATTTCAGGATCTCAACAAGGTAGTGAAAATTCACGCATGTATAACGAGATGGTATTGTTGAAGTTAGTTCAGTCGCTCACCAAGCTGGTGTTGCATCCGCCTGAGATTTTCAAGAAGGAAATCTTGATCTATCAAAATCGTCACGCCAGCGGTCTGTACGACCGTCTCACCCGTTGGATGCTCATGTCGGAGGAGCATAACTCGGGGCATCCAGAGAGTCCACTGACTCCCGACACGCTCCTCACCAACGCCTCAAAGTACGATTTCCAACCGCCAGAGTATCCGTTGATACCGGCCAGCAAAGGTTTCTGTCTGACGTTGCGCTCCTCGCTCGACGCATACAGGAACGTCCTTAGTAAAGCAGGCATATCCTTCGAGAAAAAGTTATAGTCATAGTTTTGATCGTTCAGTAAATACCAAAGTTTACGTTTAAACACGGCGCAATGGACATTATTTTTTCTAGCAAAAAAGTAAACAAATCGCAAGTTTGGATGAAAAAATTGTTTGTTTTCGTGTTTGAGTTGTGTTAAACTACATATTTATATTGTTATAATGCATATTTATCGCCATTTTAATTGTAAAAATATAAGTTGTATTATGTATGTTGTGCGTACGCGTGTATATCACTGAGTATGATTTTTTTTATTATTATGGTCTGTGATTCGCTATTGTTTTTTTTCGGTGACGCTTTCCTTGAGTTTTGTCCATACAGTAAAATCATTGCCTTAAAACGTTGCCTTGATATTCTTTGTTCGTTTAATGTTACCAAACATTCAATGGACTTCTCCATCGATGAATAGAAAATTCACTAAAGAAAGTTTTAAAACATCAGAAATTCAAATTTTACTTTCTTCACCAAATGAGATTAAAAATTATGTAATGTTTGCAAATGCTCCCGCCCTTTAGGATAAATTTTAGTTTTTATCTATATATACATAGATCCGAAAATTAAAGAGATCTTATCTAAATAAATGTTGGTAAAATATACACTATCACATATTTATTATTATATAAAAAAATATAACTAAAAAGCAATATATTATAATCAGGGTTTTTTATTTAGAGGCTCTTTAGTAAAAATAATATTTTATTCAATATTCTTATTTTATTTATTTTTGGTTGTGTGTATTTTTACATACAAATTGTAGTTTTTTTTTTAATTCGTGGCTCACAATAGATGCAAGAATTTATATATTATAATTAACAATCACGTTTTATGTAATGCATATGATGGATTGAAAAGTAAAAGATTTTAGATACGTAGGTGTACACCTGTAAGGCACTACGTAAACACGGTTGCGTGCCAATTTGGTGCCTCTTATGTAAAAACGGTATATGATGAAGATGCTATTTTTCATACAAAAGAATATTTTGTAATTATGCTTTTAACTCTGGAGCATATGAAAAGATAAGTCATATTATATTCACTATTTTTTTCCATGTATACATAAATAATGATAATTATAGTTTATCTTAGACATTTGCTAGAATCGATAGCTCTGTTTATACCAAATTATACATGATTGTGTATTAATGCATACGTCATAATTTCAATTCAATTCGTATTTATACATATTAAATAACAAAAAAACTATGCCTTGTCGTATATATTGAAGTTTCAACTGTGTCGTTTGTTTTCAATGGTGAGATTTTTGTGATAATGCGCGTCAACTCAAGAATATTTTTTTATTCTAAAGCTAAGCGATTGCGTCTTTTTTATAATGTTTGTGTTGTTGGTCAGCTTTTTTGAAATAAGGAAGTCGAAATTTAATTTATTTCATAGCGTATTGGAAGTATCTCGGGTGGTCGTATTTAACATGCAAATTGCATAGTAGCTTGTGTCAAAAAAATATATAAATTAATCGCTTATATACGAAGCGCATGGTTTTTTAGTCAACGTATGGGAATAATTTGTACGAATCTTAACATCTATTTGAAAAAAAACTGGTGAAATTTACCAAGTATTTCTCTCGTTGTTATTATATTGTATAAGAAATAATGCACAAACATAAAAATGAAAATTGTTGTTATTAAAGCAATGCGTTTTATTTATACTTATTTTTTTGAGTTCATCTCACATGTGGAGTGGAGTGTACAGTCAAATGTTGAAAAGTAGGTTGTCTGATATTATACTCGTTTAATTTTAAAGTATGTTTGCATCGAAAGGTTGGTTCATGAACGGCGAACCGGGTGCGTTCCAAGCTCGCTTCAGAATTTCCTCGTTTTGGATCATGTCGATCGTCGGCTTTCCGGCTAGCTTTTGAAGGTGATTGTATTGGAGCTCGTTGATCTTCGCGAGGTGATCTTCGGAGAATTCGTGTAAAGGTCGGCTGCATTCCAACTTTGATGTGTCCAGCTTCGGTTCGCTTTCCAAAAGCGAGTTCCACCATTTTTCCATGTGTTTTTCTGTTAAATATATAAGGAAACAATTGTTATCACCATTTTATATCGTCGATTAAAATTGTTCAAATACACAAAAATCCTCTAATTTTGAAATCCAGCTTTTTAAGATAAGATATCAGACTGCATCAATATTAACAAAATGAGCTTTTTAGATTAGAATAAATCATCCGAGAAAGCTCAAAGGTGACTGCTAACGTGGATAGAACATCGAACTTTCTGTAATAGATGATTTTAAAAAGCTTGACATGAGACACTGAAAGCGTTCTAAAATATGGAAAACGGGTATGTGAAAAATAATGACTAAAGAAATAAAGAGGATATGAATATTCATACAGGGGTACGTATTATTAAACTAATTAAAACTAATGTATTTTTTTGATTTTATGAGTAAGGCGTAAGAAGATTTCTATGTTCGAGGGTGAGTCAAATATTTTTTATCTCTTATTGAACAATAACTGTTCAAAGATGTGGAAATTAATGGGCGCTAGTCTAGCGGATATTTAAAATACTTGAAGAGCATAATTTACATTGTTGCAACTATTAAACAGATGGTATTGTGTTGCAATAAAATATTTTTATTCAAATGCAGTTAAATGGTTGTATACGGGTGTAAATCTAGTGATAATTCTTAGAAAGCCATGTATTCTGAAGACGTTGGAATTACATCATCTCCAAAAGTGGGGATATTACAGTGCCTTTAACTGCTGCAATGAACTAATGTTTCTACTCTGAGCTCCTGAATTGTTCCGAGTAGTGTGTATAGAACTTTTTACCCCATTTGTACACTCGCTGATGTGAATGCATGTGCATCACCATACTGAACCTTATTCATCGAATGAATGATTGTACTTTGGTGCATGTTGCAGCGACCATTTTAATCTACTCCTGTGTGTCTTGTGTTGCATTCCTGATTCGTACTTCTACTTATGTAACACTGCTTTCTAAGTAGGAGGTTTGCACAGTGTACTACGAAAGTCTTGTCTTACGAAAGGTTATAGTTGCTAATGGACCGAAACTCTTGAGCCTAAGGGAACTGCTAAACGAAGTCTGACAACTTATGCTTTTAATTTGAAGTTTTTTGGTTCACCCTTATACCAGCTCGATTTAACTAATCTCCCGAATAATCGAAAATTAAACAAATTATATAATAATTTTTACCCACAACCTTAAATTTACAAGTAA
The DNA here is from genome assembly GCF_051122295.1 of Plectrocnemia conspersa. Lineage (NCBI taxonomy): Eukaryota > Metazoa > Arthropoda > Insecta > Trichoptera > Polycentropodidae > Plectrocnemia > Plectrocnemia conspersa. The sequence goes on along the minus strand of NW_028277177.1, from coordinate 25,082,389 downwards.
TAGTTCTTATAACTACTCCATGGTGTTGGTTTTAATTATACCCACAACTACATACGATGTTTTAATTTACCAAATCCGACTAAGAACTAAATTACAAATGACGCGTAAGTGAGTCACTCCTAACGTAATTTTACATATGACGCTGTCTAAAACGTCTTAAACAAGTCCGAAAATCATGCTACTAGTAGTAAATAATAGTATGTGGCTGAGGATGATGTACTGTTTTTATCAAGTAACTAAATAAGTGTATCTCAGTTAATAATTTTTCAATTATCTGTAATAAATTAAGTCCCTCTTTGACACTAGATGACTTTAAAATATTAGATCTGCCACACGGTTTAGGTTATACCTGCAAGTCAGTGACGTCATTTATATTGAATTTGGCTAGAAAAATGCATATCATTTAATGAAATACTATGAATTTTAACTTTTTGGACTTTTATGTCGAGGTGGACTTCATATCGGTTTTTTTACCAACAATTTCTATGTCGAGGCGGGCTTGACATTTAAGTAATTTAGATCCATTCTGATATATTTTTTATTTCGGAAACATCTAGTAACGGTTTACAAATGACGAATTTCTCATTCTATGGTTATCATTTGAAATTAATAAAAAATGGTCTGCCTTAGATTGCTCGGCAGATGCAGTAGGTGCTTGATACAATAATCTGTGTCGCGACATATCGCCGTCAACATCTTGCGTATTTCTGCAGTAATTCATTCTTATTGGACTACTTACGTTTCAACAGTTTTATCGTTTAGTAGTTATTAAGTATTAAAATTTAAGTGCTATTTTTTAGTTTATAATCCAGAAGGATGTTTCAAACTATCAAAAATGAATTTGAATATAGTAAAGATGACTATTATATTAATATTTTAGATGAAGCTTCAGAACAATTAGAAATACCCTGAGAAATGATATTATAAAAATGGGAATCATAGTAATCATAAATATGGGAATTATTTTAGTTCCGAATATGGAAGCCTTTTATTTACGGGCTTTTTATTCTAGAATGTATTAGGTAAAGTGAAAAGAATTGTCATTTTTTTTGTTGTATTTCTTTGAAACCAGTTCCCGTTGAGTCAACACTTCCCAGTCGGTATCATTTTGAAGCTGTGTTAGTAATCTTTGTTTTGATACAACAAAAAAAAATTGGCCCATATAAAGATGCAGAGGCCAGAGATTGAAGAAACATATTTGCGGTATATTATGCTGTTTTTATTCAATAAAGGATTAAAATCAAAAGAAGCTACCCAAACCATCTGCAATATTTATGGAAACATCTTGAGTGCTTATAGATGGTGTAAAAAGTTCAAAAGTGGTAATAGGGATTTAAGGGACAAACCAAAATCAATAAGACCTCTCAACACTCTACCAACGGGTCGAGCAATTTCTACCCGCTTTGTCCGCTGCTGTTAATCCATGGTACGGGTAATGCCTACCTTTTATGACTTCTGGTGTTAAACGACAGGTTTGGTAGTATCTACCCCGCAAAAACTAAAGCGTTTTGTGCTGCTATCTATGAATCAATACTTATACTTGAAGAAATAAAATATTTCAATGCATAATTATTTTTATTGCCGCTGCTCACTTCCATGTGAGGGACCATCAAAAAGCTCTTTGTATAATAATAGTATAATTTGATCGTAAATTATTCTTAAAAGTGTGACAAAGTTGTAAACATAAAAATTTTAACCCATGGAAGTATAATCTTATATATGATAATTTACGTGGTGGTGCCCCTTTGTGTTTTCTAAGCAAATTTTATTCGGAACCATTTTTTTGTTGTTTGTTCAGAGGAATGCATTAAAACAATAAAAATTCATAAAAACATGTGACATGCTACATTTATATCATACTAAAGTTGAATTTTACTTTAGTTTATATTCGATGGAGATACACATTTTTCTTGGAAACAAAATGTATTTATTTAGATTAAATTAAGACCATTGTAACCTAACAGGTTATCCCAATGTGTCATGATGATCGAAGACAATAATTGTATTATTTAATACACAAAAAAATATATAGGGACAATAAATAAATTCAACGCATTTCGTTAACTAATGCTCAACACCAGCATTTTTTTATTTCATTTATATTGAGTTTCAAGCTATTTATTATAGTTTCTTTGTAAATATTTGTTAAATCTAGAAATAAAACAAAGTAGAATAAAACAAATTTTATGATTTTCATTTTGATCTTATGCGAACCACAGATGGAAAACCACTAATAAAATAAGTTTAACATATGTACCAATACAATTTAGAACATTAGATAAATTTTTGTTTTTTAATTCAAAAGTTATCATTTTTTGTTATATCTGTGTTGCGCTAAGTACCCGCAAAACAGCCCTATTTTGCACATCATGCGGTGTAAAAACGACCATCAGCCAAGTGTTAAAATCGATGATGACTCTAAAATCATTGGTGGAGTCCGATCCACGTAAAACAATCAAGGAATTGTCAACAGTAAAGGATCATTTGAAAAGGCTGGGGGAAAAAATAGACAAGGAATTTGGGTGCCGCATGAACTTTCTCAAATGTCCAAATATGAAACCGATCCGTTTCTTAGGATCGTTACTAGGGGTAAGAAGTGGGTCTTCTACACCAATTCAAAGCGAAAAAAACAACGGCTTTCATCGAAATGAGTACCCGTGTTTATCATTGACTTTGAAAAAAATTCTGCGTTGTTTGGTGGGATTTTCTGGGAATAGTTCACTATGAACTACTAAAACCTGGTCAGACTGTTACAGCAGAAGTGTACTGTGGGCCAATTAGAGAGATTAAAGGCGGAGCTGCTTAAAAAAGATCAGTTTTTGTTCAGTCTAAAGCATGATAACGCTAGACCAAACACAGTGAGGATCACGCAGGACAATATAAGAGAGCTGGATTTAGAAATTCTAGAACATCAACTAAATTCACCTGATGTTGCACCTTCAAATTATCATATTTTTAAGTCGATGGAGCATTCGCCTTGTGATCAAGAATTCAGAAATGTTGAACAAGTGAAAAATCGCTCGGAGTCCTATTTTAATGGAAAACCGCCAGAATTTTATGAGAAGAGAATTAAAAAACTGCCGATTCTTTATAGGAAAATCATTGAGAACAATGGCAATTATTTAACATAAAAATAATGTATACTTTCTCTTAAAAATTTTTGTCACATTAACAAAATGACATTTCTTTTCACTTTACCTAATATTTTTTGGTAAAATATTTTATTTCCGTAAAGATTTTTTTTAAATATTCTGGGTATTTTATTCAGAATAAATATGTATTTAAACAGATGACAATTGAAATTTGAGGATCAGAACCGATAAGAAACAATGTATTATTGCAACACATGTGAAAAAATATCCAGGGATTGTTTTAAAATAGTTTCACATTTATTTTTTAAAATTAATTTGTCAAATAAATGTTAATATACACATTGAAGAACCATCATAATTTAAACCTACTTTTATATATACATGTATTACAATCTGATTTTTGTATTACTTCAAACATAATTATTGGCAAATTCACTGAAATAGGCTTGGAGTTGCTGAAAAACTTTTGAAAATATCTTTTGAGTGCAAAGGGTTAATGAGATCGAAATATTTAAAAAAAATATGACCACTGACTGGCCAACTTTTGGCTCGGTAACGAGCGTTCCCACTGCAACGGCCCCGACACGATTTATTTGCTTTTGACGTGGATTTTTGACTTCTGAGAAGTGATAACTGTTTTTGCGCCCTCCTATTAATCAAAATTCGGTTTAGATATGCTTCATTTGATTCTAACTTATTAAAAGTCATGACATTGTTATAAAAAGTCTTAATATGAACGTTAGATAACAAGAGTTTTTCCACTGTGATAGCTACGGTGCGGCTTTTTTGCATTTGAAGTGAATTCCAAACAAGGACTTTATTTGTGGGGAAGGGGGGCCCTTGAATTTGGCCAAAAAATGCATGTCATTTAATGAAATCGAAATAAAAAAACGACCATTGACTGGCAACCTTTGCCTACTCCATATAAAAAGCTGAACTGATGTCCCTGCTGCAAGATACGCTGAATCTAACACATGGTAAAAATAAAAGCAATATAGAGTTTATGTATTTCAAAACAATGTAGTGCTGTATTTCTTTAGTACTGGTTAAAAAGCTAAAATTTTCATTATTAATAACGAAATAAATAATGTTGGTAATAAGTGAATAATGATGATACCTAAATGTATTCTTAAATTTCCTTCGCTGAGCGTCCATACTGATTCGCCTGCTTTTATTTTATAAGAAAATTTGTCTTTCACGATTGTAGTCCATTTAGAATCTATCGACAAATACTCCACGCTTATATTTTCACTGGTTGTGTTAATCTTCAAATTTTTTGACGATGTTATACTTTCCGGAAGCTTAATGGTAATATCTAAAAAAAAACAATAAAGTTAATACCCAATAATAAACAATTAAAATATCAAAAACCGGTTCAAACAAACCTATTTCTTTTATATTTTGAGACCAACTATAATTCTCCATAGCTGCACCATTAAACGAATCAGTATTAATAGACGAAGTTGAAGTAAGCGGTTTGATAGATTCATTACATGACTTATTTGCAAAAATTGAAATATTTTTTTTTATGTCTTCATTGTCTACATTTAAATTTAACGATTCCATATTTGCACTGTTCAGATCCATCAAAGTAGTATGCGTTTCTTCTTCGACCTCTTCACTTACAATACAATCTTCTATTATCTCACTACCATAATCGACAGAAAACGATTCAACGTCTTGAGTTGTAGATACTTCCACTTCATGAGCAATTGCCGCGGGTAAGAATACGTTGTTATACCAAACGTTGCAATTCCTGGGTATATCTGACTTGTATGGATCGCATTCTTGAAATGTAGTCATCGTCATCTTTTCAGCTACCATCGGAAGTAACCCACGAGGATCTTCTGGTCCTTGATTTATGTGATAAAAGTCTGTTCTAAAATATTCGCAATTTTAGGTTATGCTTGATTAAAACTTTAGTTTATAGACAATCTTACTTGGTGGCTAGAAACGTAAATACGTCACGTAAAAACATTGGAATCGATCCATGACGGCTCGAAAAAGCTTTTTGTAAAGGTTCATTCACCCTCTCCATGATTAAAATTTGACAGATTGAAAGACAGGGGTCTAAACCTTAAAGTTGTCGGCCATGGCAAATATATTATTATAATATAATGGTCTCATTGTATAATATGCAATAAAGAAAAATGCAACAGTATATTGTTTAAAATATATATAAAAAAAAATTCACCCTCACTCGTACGACCATTTTAGATAAATTTTAGTAGCAATAAACACGACCAGAACACGTTTGACGCATAGAATCCATTAATTGTAATAATTTTCCTACACCCACAGATTTTGAGATTCATTTGGATTTTATTATTGCCAAAACTTGGTGGAACTCTGGTAGCACTGGTGTAACAGATTTTCTCCCAACTAGCAACCTCTAGCGCGCTGGACCACCGTTGCGGGCCTGCGCTCCGTTATTTTTGTAAACACCGTGTAATTTTTTTCAATATTCAATAAAATACTACTGCAGTGGCTAAATCTATGTCTAATTGCCACCCGTTACCTCCCGTCGGCAAACCTTGGATGTTTAGCGTGAAAAGTCCCAAGGTCCCATTATTTAATGTTTTGGTGACGTCACTCACCGCCAAGATCATACGATTTAACGCCGTTGGATTTTTTGTTAGGATACGCTAACAATAACAAATACAACAAACCCAAAACGTTGGAACACCTAAAAACTAACAACCTCTAAGTTATAACCGAGATACTACCCAAAATGTACAAAAAAAGCGGTCGAAAGGATCGGCTGCTGCAAAAAGTCCAGATACGAGCATTTAATTCATTATTTTTCATAATTAATGAAATATATCAAATGTATAATTAATAAAAAAAATCCGAAAGTATTCTTAAATGTGTGTTTCTTTTAAATATAAGTACGGAATCTTAAGTTGAATCACCTTTATAAAGTGATCAGATCGAGAATATTTAATTTGATATTAAATATAAATGCGAGTATGGCATGCGCAGCCCTACTTGTCACGTTTAGAATGACGTGTTTTGCAAGCGTCACTTTCAATAAAAAAAATTGCAGAAATGATAAATTGCACGTCCTCTATATCTTTACATTTTTTTAAATGTTGTTTATTACATAATTAAATTAATATATTTTTTAAACATATATATATTTACATTTCGTTGTTTGGGCGTGCGTACGTTTTGTTGACGTAGAGGTTGACCGCTGACTGACCGCTCACGCTCCGTCGCTCGCCTCCCCCTCTCTCGCCCCTCTCGCCCCGCTACAGTACTCCCCTCCAGTGAACTAGCCGTGAGCAGTTCACGATTAAGGCGAACCCAGGACGAAATCCTGTAGGTGGCTGGGTATTCGTAGAGTCCTGGTCGGTCTTGATGTCGTGGGGGGCGGGCTGCGTAGCGTTGCTTGCTCATCCTCGGTTTCCGGGGGTAAAAGGTTGATCTCCGGCTGCAGCGGTGTCAATGAAGTCTCGTTCGATGGGGAAAAGTAGTGTCCCACGTAGCCTTCCTGTGTATCTTCAGGTTGGATGAATGCAGGCTTGACGCGATCTATTGACACTGCAACACTTTTATCCCTGATCTTTAGCATCAATACCCTTTCCGTACGGGAAAGCACTTCGTAAGGTCCGTCGTAAGTTGGGCTTAACGGAGCTGCAGCTGCATCGCGTCGGACAAACACGCTCTTAGCTGATGCCAGGTTCTTAAAAACAAACGTTGGTGTGCTTCCATGCTGACGAGGATTTTTAGGGCGTAGAGCTGCCATCTTAACACGTAAGTTGTCGACGAAATCTTGCGGTTCGTTGGGCGTAGCTCGAGTGCCCGCTGATACGAACTCGCCTGGCAACGAGAGTGATTGTCCATATACTAACTCAGCGGTTGATGCTCCTAGGTCGTCTTTTCATGCCGCCTTTATCCCAAGTAAGACAAGTGGCAGGATGTCTGTCCATTCTTCTCCGTTGTGGCAGGTTATGGCTGCTTTCAGTTGCCGGTGAAAACGTTCCACCATGCCGTTCGCCGCTGGGTGGTATGCCGTGGTTCGAATGCGGGCGGCACCCGTCAGACTCGTTAGTTTCCTGAAAAGTGAACTCTCAAATTGCTAGCCTTGATCAGTGGTAATTCTTACCGGCGCGCCAAATCTCGCCACCCAACCGCTGAAGAAAGTCTTGGCAACCGTCTCTGCTGTTATGTCAGCGATGGGGAATGCTTCCGGCCATCTCGTAAAGCGGTCCACGCATGTGAGCAGGTACTTGAAATCCCCAGATATTGGTAGCGGTCCCACTATGTCCACGTGGACATGCTCGAAGCGGTTCGTCGGTGCCTCTAAGGTTCCTAAGGGTGCGTGTATGTGTCTGTTTACCTTAGACAACGTTATGCAGCTTCTAGCTCAGTCACGACACTGTTTCCGCATGCCCTGCCAAAAGTAGCGTTCGATTACCATCTTGACAGTTGTGTTCGTCCCAGGATGTGCTAATCCGTGTACCGAGTCGAAAACTGACCGCCGGTACTGCTCGGTGATGTACGGGCGCCTCTCGTTGCACCAAATACTTGCACCCGACACGTGCCAAGGTAATCGCTGTAACGGTATTTCGCCTGCTGCTATAAACTTTCGTAGTTCGTCATCCGTCGATTGAGCTGCGGCTAGGTCGTCAAAATTGATCGCAGCAGTCACAGCCTCCGTTCTTGATAATGCATCTGCGACCGGTTTTCCTCACCGGGCACGTAATGTATATTCGTCGTGAACTGTCCTATGAAGTCTAGGTGTCGGAATTGGCACGGCGAGCACTTGTCAGCTTTCTGATCGAGGGCGAACGTCAGCGGGCGGTGGTCGGTGAAGATTGTAAAGTTTCGCCCCTCGACCATGTGCCTAAAATAACGCACTGCTTCGTACATGGCCAATAGTTCGCGGTCGTACGTACTGTATTTCCGTTGGGCTGAAGATAATTTCCGAGAGAAGAAAGCTAACGGTTGCCAGCCCTCGTGGAAGTTTGCTGGAGGACTGCTCCCACGGCTGCGTCTGATGCATCGGTGAATAGCGCTAGTTTCGCCTTAGGGTCCAGATGGGAGAGTAACGTAGCCTCGGCGACGCCGCGTTTGCAGTTCTCGAACGCACTTTCAGCGGTCGAGTTCCATTCGATCGGCGTCTGGTCGTTTTTTTTACTCCGGTCAGCAATTGGTTCAGCGGCGCTTGCGAATCAGCGGCTTTACGTATGTGTCGCCGATAAAAATTCACCACGCCTAAAAATTCCCGCAATTGCCTGATTGTTCGCGGTTTTGGGAATTCGCTAATGGCCGTCACTTTTTCAGTCACTGGTCGCGTGCCGGCTGCGGATACGCTGTGGCCAAGAAACGTTACTTCCGAAGCGGCAAACACACACTTGGACGCGTTGATCAGCACTCCGTGATCCTTCAATCGCGTAAACACTTCGCGCAAATGTCGCTGGTGTTCTTCGACGTCCTGCGAGGCGACGAGAATGTCATCTATGTATGCGTATGCATAATCGAGCCCTCGCAAAACGCCATCGATGAACCGCTGGAAAGTCTGGGCCGCGTTTCGAAGTCCGAATGACATCATAGGGAATTCGAAGAGCCCGAATTGCGTGATAATCGCCGTCTTCTGCACATCTTTGGCTGCCATCGGAATCTGGTGATACGCGCGCACCAAATCTATCGACGAAAATATTCTTTTACCACTTAGCTGGCTTGCGAAGTCTTGAATGTGCGGCACCGGGTAACGGTCTGGTACCGTGCGTGCGTTAAGCGCGCGATAGTCTCCGCACGGGCGCCATTCTCCGTCTTTTTTGGGGACGAGGTGCAAGGGGAACGCCCAGCTGCTCTTCGATGGCCGGGCAATGCCATCACGTACTATCCTGTCGAAAGCGGTTTTCGCCTCCCGCATCTTCCTGGTGTCAAGGCGTCGCGGTTTAGCAGTCACCGGCGGTCCAGGTGCCGTCGTTATGTAGTGGACGGTATCGTGTTTAACGCGAGCGTTTGGCTGTCCGTCGGGTCGGGTTATTTCCGCGAACTCGGTGAGCAGCGCGTGGAACTGCGACCGGTCGGAAACAACATGGACTTCCTCCGCAGCGTTTCATCCAATGGATCTTCCTTTCGTCGTTGAGCGAGCGGCTCCATCAGTGAGTGTCGCGCGTTTCAAATCTATGATGAGGTGGAAATGCGACAAAAAATCGGCCACGACGATGGGCCTAGTAACGTCAGCCACAACGAACTTCCATACAAACGCTCTTCCTAACCCAAAGTCTAATTTGAAAGTTCGCTGTCCGTATGTCTTAATTTTGGCTCCATTGGCCGCGAAGAGCTCGTATCTTGTGGGTTCGATGACGTTGGCTGCGCGGCGAGGATAAATCGACACTTCCAAGCCTGTGTCGATCAAGAATCGTCCACCCGATCGATTGTCACTGACGATAAGGCGGCGAGATATTTTGAGGTTAACGACTCTCGCTGTCGTTTCCCGCCGCTCTTCGGGATTTGTTCCAAGCGCACGGGGGACGGCATCGTCTCGCTGCGCTTCCGTGCGTGCGGTGGAACCAGCACAAGACGTTTCCGTCGGCGTCTGCGCATGCGCGTCGCTCAGCCGCCATCTTGTTTTGCGGTGCGCGCCGTCCGCCACTGCTTGCCGCATCGACGTATTTTTCGCGAGAATCCTCCATCCCCTCTGCGAGCAGTGCGTCAGCCAACTTTGCTGCCATCTCCAGCCTGGCGTCGTCTTTGACTGTCGCGTGCGTCACCAGGAGGCTGAGTACGCTGGCGCGTGCGCGTTCGGGCAGTTTCCGAACCCACGTGTTGCTGACCAGCTCCGACGGAATCGCGCTTCCGGCGTAAGTTCGCATCTGGCGGAGCAGCTCCGACGGCTTCCTGCCCTCCATCGGCGTCTCTTGCATCTTTCGTAGCCGCTCTACGAACGAACCAACGCGTCGAGGAGCCGCTTCTTTATCGTCGTGTACGGCAACTCGGAATCCGGCGCGAGTATCAAATCCGCGACCGCAGCGAGTGCCTTTCCGCGCAGTCCGCCAACTAGCACGTCGAATTTTTCGCTCTCGGTAAGCGCTTTCCTAGACCGGAAAACAGCTTCCATCTGCGCGAACCATAATTCACAATTGTCTATGTTAAATGGCGGAAAACCGCCGCTCGCTTCGAACTCCATTCTCGCGTCGCGTCGGGGTCACCAGTTTGGGCGTGCGTACGTCTTGTTGACGTAGCGGTTGACCGCTGACTGACCGCTCACGCTCCGTCGCTCGCCTCCCCCTCTCTCGCCCCTCTCGCCCCGCTACAGTTGGTTGCTGGCTTCTACCATTATCACAATTTACGATTGATTAGCTAAACTAAGAGGAATTACAAAAATAAGAATAAAAAGAGAACATAAAATACGTTAAGTGTAAGTCAAAGTACATAAACACATTTAACAAAAAGAGAGCTCTCTTGCATTGTTTTTACACGAATATACAGAACATGAAGCCATATTTTATGAATTTCGGTAAATGCGTGGAAACCACCGACCACGCGCACGAGTGACCGAGAGATTAGATTATTAGATTTTTCTTTGCATGATTTTTTAGTACGCGTCGTCGCCTCTACATATTTATTTACTATTATATATGATTATAATCGAGTGATTTTTTAGCCATTGCCCAAATTTTCAGTAGCCAAAAAGGTGAAAACAAAAAACTAATACAAAGAAAGGAAAATTCAGTCGACCCCTCCCCCCTATAGCGTAGTGATTGGGACTTTGTTTTAGGAATACTACGTTATAGGGGACTAGGCACACATACAAATTTTGAGGCTAGGTTTTTTCATTTGTATTTTGTGAATTTACCGAAATCAGCAAAAAAATCCAATTTTTATGTTTGGCGACGGGATGTTAATGGGTGGCAATTAGACACAGATTGAGCCGCTGCAGTAATTTATTGCGATAAGAAGTTGTTACATGTTTACAAGTGATCAAAGCGCGGGGTTCGCACTAGCGGCGTACGAGCCCGCCGGCGCACATAAGGCCGAATTATCAATTTACAACAAAAATATAAAACATGATTTTATTTGATATTCTGATCAAAAGTGCTTATGAGGAGACTACTTAATAATTATTTTTCAAAAAAATACCTAGTTAGGTTAGTTGGGGTCAGGTGTTCATAGTTTTCTAATTAAATATAAAACAGTTTCATATTAAATTATATCTGTATTTTGATATTGTGAGATAGGTACATAATTTACAATTTTGATTAAAATATTATTCTACATCCACATGATCATCTTTATCTACATCATCAGACTCCTGATCACTATTACTCTCAACATCATCTCACCACAGAAAGTAGGCAGTCTTAGCTTGCTTAATACAGCTTCATTGAATTGTGTTTTTTAGGTTTTTTTCGTTTATTTGTCACAATAGGTTCCGATGCTACCAGCATCCAGTTAAATATGTCACTATTGGTGTAGATACTTGAAGTTTTTCTAGTGATATTGACTTCATTTTTTATAGTTTTTTATGGCCAGACTCAATTGCATCTTCTGACAGTTGGCCTATTGGCAAGGGTAAAGATTTTATAATATCAGCTCCACACATTAACAGTTTGTGAACACTAGCACTCATTTTCTACCAACCATAAAGTGAAATGGCCATTTGTGCTGTTTCAAAGCAATACTTTTTAAATAGTTCTTCTTTGGCGTAGTGTCCACAAGAAATGATGGAAAGTATATTTGAGAATCTTTCTTTTTAATTCTTTATCGATTCCAGTCATTTTGGAAACAAGTGAAGGATTCTTAAAAAAATTCGTGCTGTGTTACCGTCATTGCTATTGCCTCCACCTTGTTTTGGTTGATCAACAACGAGACCCATTTATTTATAAAACTCGGTCACTATTATACTTTTTCTTTCACTTACTTTTCCTTTCGCATATTCACCTCTTGCTTGTCACTGCTGTAATTCAAATTTATATGCAATATGCAGTAAATATTCATAGCATCTAAGATATGCATGTAGTACAGAAATACCATATTTGAAGGTGTCTTCATCACAGACTCTGTTTTTTTGTATATCTAGATCGTTTAGATCTTTGGGAGTAGCCTTACAAATATTGCACGCTTGCAAACTTGTATCAGTCAAAATGTTGACAATTTTTTCATCCAGCATCGTACAAATTGGAATATGTTTAAATTGTATTGCTTTAGTCCCTAGAACAATTACTGTGGGTTCTAATTGCAATATTTGTGTTTGTACTTCGTTGTATTCTTCTTTCACATTTTGGACATTTTCTCTTTTTATTTTGAAAGCAATTGGACGGCAATACTTTGTCGATGACGGTATCGGGTTTTTCCAATATATTTTTTTATTTTTGTTAGATTCACACATTTGTAGTGGCTCAATGTACATAAAATTATGTTGGAATCCGCATATTTTGAATTATTCGCGAAATTTTGTTTATATATACTGTGTCCACCACTGCCATCTAGGCCTCATTATTAGTATCACAGTCCTCCGAAATGTTCTGTAGAATTACGTCAGCCTATACTTATGCCAGACGTTGTGTAGTATGTGTAAGAAGATCCAGCATTGGTACCACAGCCTCATTTTCAGTAACCTTAATATTTTAAAGTTAACACTTCCTCTTTGCCTCTACTATTGCATGATATGAGGGATAAATATCAGCCCCTCTTTCTTTTGCTCCAAATCGCATAGTCATATACCCTTCTTTTGTCAACCCAAGATCCACTATAAGACCTAAAGCTTCTTCAGGGCTGTACGGTCTTATAGTAGTAGCAGATGATGATGTATCATGCACCACTTTAATTTTTTTTAGTCTTCTGGGCGTAGATTGGATGGCTGATTTCACAAGTTGGGCTGCAGTTCTCTTGCCTGATTTCATCAAGCTAGAGCCTGCAGCTAAGCACAGATTTTCTGAACTGAGATTTGATATAATTAATTCAACTTGTCTTTGCTTACTGCGTTGCGAACTCTCTTCGAACAATTTTTTTGGTCTGCCGCGCCTCTTTTGCTCTGAACGATTTGATGCTGAAGACGGAAGCTGTGATGGTTGTACAAGTATCTCCGGGAGTTTTAAGTCTTCATCAAGCCATTTCATGTGCTTGTTGTTAAAACGCTCATACGTGTAATTACAACCACGCCATTTCGTCAAAAGCTTTGTGATAAATATTTTGACTACGAGTTTTATTTGTTTTGTACAATCTTCAGAAAGTTCACTAACACCAAACTTATCCAAAATATACCGTAATAATTGTTCATTACATTTTAATGACGATAATTTGTAAAACTGTTCTTTTTTTAACACTATAAATAGTTCTTTTCTCTTAATCTTCACTTCATTTAGAGGAGGGTCGCCATGATTACCTGAAAATAATAAGCTCGTTTAACAAAGGGGGAAGCAGAGGGACTTGAATTTTACTTTTTTATATTAGCTATAAGATATTTCTTCGAAATTGTAAAAAGAAGTCGGTGTACTTTTTGAACTTTTTTTATAACTCTAGCTAAAGTTAACATTTCAATATTTTATTTAAACAAAAATAGTATTTCATAAAACATATATTATATCTATACTAGATACAACTGTTAAGTTAACAATAATTTAATATTAAAGTACATACCTGACGCTACAATATCCATGTTGAAAAACTTGTGATTTCAAATTTAGGAAAATAGGACGAGCGTAGTTACTTCGTCGACAATTGAGGCGCAACTGACCGATATTGGCCGTGCAAAATATAACCTAACTTTGCACGCACGTAGGTGTTGCGTTAACAAAAAAAAATTACGGAGCATTGCGGACTGTTTAATAGAGAATGCTTTAAAACTATATGTGATTAATTTGAAGAAAATACTTTTTTGTATTTTTGGCGCCATAATTTAGTTAATGTACGGTGTCGAAAAAACCAAGGGAGTCCGTTACGCTAGTGTTACCAAAGCCGCCAAGTTTTGACCAAAATGAAAATCTATATTTAAATAAAAATATAAACAAGCTCTACATAGTATGTATTAAATGACCTTGTATTTAGTTTGTAAACAAGAGCACATGCCCCTTGTCAAACGCAACAGTTTTTTGAGTTATAATTTTAAAATTCGTAAGCCTACAATAAATAAATAATAAAAAGTAAATATAAATTATATATTATTTTCTGCAGTATGTTCTATTTTAGGATATCAATAAAAACCTATGGATTATATTAAAAACAAAAAATAATGGTAGAAATGAAAAAAGTTAAACATCTTAAATTGTGTAATTATGCATTTAATTACTCTAAGTTTCATCTAACATCACATTCCATCGAGACCTTTTTAATATCTTAATTTTATCATCACTTTTATTATTAACAGGATAATTTTCTCTATTGACTTTTGTCTGCATTTCTTCTCGAATTTTATAATATGGTGCTTGACATTTTTCTAATTGTTTTTTTAATTCAGCAGATCGCTCTGCGGAACAATCGTATTGAATAAAATATGTTTCTAACTCTTTAAACATTTGTAATCCTTTATTTAATTTTTCTAAGCTAAAACTTTCACTTGGTTCAATAAAATTGATTTCTACACTTTCTCCGCTGATAACACTATCTGTTTTTTCATCAGTGAGATTTAACAAATCTTCTTCATTTAATTCCATGTTATTATTTATCAATTCATTAACATCGTTTTCATTCATATCATCGAATCCTTCCCCGCCCAAAGATCGAGCAATATTAATTATGCGGTCGTTTTCAATGGATAATGGAATCGTTCTGGATTCTTTCAATACCACATCAGGCCAAATACATCTCCAACATGCATTTAGAGTAGAGGATTTAAGCTCTTTAATACAGGAATCAACAATTTCAACACAATTTAATATCGAAAAATCTTTCCATACTTTCAATAATGTGGTATTGGGATTAGCATCTAATTTATCTACAATTAATTGAAATGTGTGGCGTATATAATAAGATTTAAAAGCTTTGATTATGCCTTGATCCAGTGGCTGAATTAGCGATGTGGTATTTGGTGGTGTAAATATCACTTTTACGTTTGGGTGATATAGATCTCTTGGGTGGCCAGGCGCATTGTCGATAATTAATAAAACTTTAAAAGCTATATTTTTTCTGTATGTGTAATTTTCAACGTCAGGGATAAAGCAATTATAGAACCAATCTTTAAATATATCTTGTGTAACCCAAGCTTTTTTATTGACCCTCCAGTACACAGGAAGATTATCCAAATTTAATCCTTTCATTGCACGTGGTTTTAAAGATCGATTAATAACTAACGGTTTGCAAATACAATCTCCTGAAGCATTACTGCAAATGAGTAACGTAATTCGATCTTTTAAAACTTTAAAGCCGGAAACAGATTTCTCAGTTTTAGATACGTACGTTCGTCCAGGCATCTTTTTAAAATTTAGTCCCGTTTCATCAGCGTTAAAAACTTGGTCTGCTATATAACCTTCCGTTTGTATAATTGTTTTAAATTGATTTAAAAAAATATTAGCAGCTTCTTCGTCAGCTGAAGAACGTTCACCTTGTATTATAATGTTATTTAAGGAAAAACGTTTTTTAAATCTCTCAAACCATCCTTTGCTAGCGAGAAATGTTTCCTCAGAATTGCGTTCTTTTTCTTTTAAATGCTCAAATAATTTGATTGCTTTTTTTTTAATCAGATGTCCATCCAGAGGTAAATTTTTTTGACGACAATCTTCAATCCATATCATTAGACAATTTTCTGTTCTAGCTAATAAATTGTTTTTTACACGAGCAGTTTTTTTTATACTGTCTGATGATCCAATGGAAATCCTTTTTCGTATTTTATCTTCCATCATTTGAATACCACAAATTGTAGACATACTCATATTCAATTCTTTAGATATTTTATAAATTTTTTCTCCGCATTTTATACGATCCAAAATTTGTGCTTTTTGTTCCAGCGAAATACGTTTCCGTTTCAGTCTTTCCTTAGGTCCATTAGAGAACATGGCTAAAAAATAAAAATAATTCCTTAAATAATTTGATCATTTTCTTTCACAGTTTGAAGAGATAAAAAAAAATTACAATAAAATTTAAAAACATTAAGTACTGCATTCTAAATCAAAGAAATTGATACTCACGGTGATTATTATATTTACAGGGGTATTGCATTTAAATATCGAAATAAAAAATTAGCTAAGTTTAGAAAGATTACGTATTATTTAAAATACACTAAAATTTTAATGGTGGATATGAAGTGTCTTATATCATATATCTAAATATATTTTATGATTCATTAATACTTTTTTAGATTTTTAATAGATACATATTTACTACATATTTAAATAGTTTTATTATAAACGGTTGAAGCCCCCTGAAAAGTGTATACATTATGCTTTAAAAACGTGTACATTGATTTGCTTGATCATAATTTTTTCCATACCTATACAAAAAGAAATATTTTCTTATTGAATTGTGATGAATATCTCTGGAACGTTAGAGCGGGGCGGCGTTTCGCCTGTCACAGAATGTCTAGCGAAGTCAAGGGACAAACAGTAACAAAAACTACGATATACTGAGGAACGCTGTAGAGGGGTTTACTGTACGTAAAATATTAAAATTAAGCGTTATGCACAAGACCAGCGCCTTTAACACCAATAAATAGATCAATGTGCAACGGCAGCGTATTGAGGATTTAAATGGGGACAGTCATAGGCAAGTCTGAAGTTGCATTTACATTAACTCGTAACGCAACTACTCGAGCAACTATTTCACAGAGTGCAGACTCGTCTTTTCTGTTTACACTGAGAGAAACAGGCGCGAAAGAAGGTGAACCGTAAGTTTGGGCGAGTCTGTTGAGAATGCTGTATTTAAACAAAAAAGAGAAAACGAAGCGAAGTCAACGCTGGTGGAGTCTGTATGATCCATCAGAGTTGGGATCCCATAAAAACGAATGTTTTGTTTACGATTCGATGAAACGGATTATATATGATTACTCTTGATTCATTCCCTTGTGCGAAAAAAGTATTGACAAGTTTACACTGCGCACAACAAGGGCAGCGAGTCTCTTTGTTGTGGGCCTATAAATCGACTGTAATGTGGCTTGCGCAAAACTTACTCGAGTAATAAGTTTCAGTGTGGAGGCCACGTCTACACTGTGCGAATTTAAACGCAACTTAAAAAGAGGGTGCGATTGTGACTCTAAAAGGTTCTGAAACCCAAAACCGGAATTCCTCGAGAATAGTGGGACTGTCAGCAATATTCTTCAGTAGTGTGAAGAATTGCTTAGCGACAAACAACTTTTTGCTAAAACGCGGCGAATCGTATCCCAACACTCCTAAAAGAAGGGCGCTGGGATACAAGAACGGAAAATAACCAAATATCCTCAAACACGGTGTCTCAAGAACCTTTTTTGATATTTTGTATTAAGAGGGAGTATTTGGTTATTCAGAGACCCCAAATTATAAATACCGATTCAAGAATGCTGTGAAGTAATGAGTCAGCGGACACGATTGTAAAAATAAAATATGTTACTCATAACAACGCTGAGCACTTAGAAAATTTGAAGTAGTGCACATGTAGAAATTAAACCTCTAATTGCTCTCAAAAGTGATTCCGAGTTTGTTAATTAAAGTTTCCGTAGTCAAAACGATCCCACTTTCGATCTCATACGTATATTAGATTATTCCTACCTTCGTAGGAATAATCAAATGTACGTATGAGATCGGAAGATCTATAGAGTTTTCATATGCTGTGAAAATGAAATTTTATATTATAATTCTTTTTCCCCTTTTTTACAGTTGAATATTCTTTTTAGATTTGAAAGCTTTACCACATTTTTACATTCAAAGTTACGAACATCGCTGAGTAATCATATAAATTACAAGCCCGCTTTTATAATGGAATGCTTTTCCACATTTTTTACATTCAGTTACGAACATCGCTATGAGTAGTCATGTGTATTGCAAGTCTGCTTTTGTAATGGAATACTAATACTCATTTTTCATATTCAAAGATAGGAAAACCACTATGAATTTGTATATGTGAAGAAAGATTTGATTGAGATTTGAAAGCTTTACCACAATTTTTACATTCAAAGACACAAATTTCTATATGAATTCGCATATGTGATGAAAGATTTGATTGAGAAGCTTCACCACATTTTTTACATTCAAAGGCTCGATTCTCTACATGAATTCGCATATGTGAAGTAAGATTTAATTGAAATTTGAAAGCTTTACCACATATTTTGGCACCCCGACAAAGCCGCCCAAGATAATCCCGCGCCATCATAGCTGCGCCTTAAATCACAGATGGACAAAAATCATATTTTGCATTACGGATATCGGTATCGCAGAGACAATATACTGGCTGATGGAGGCGCGCCTTGGAGATGTCCAAGAAAAGATTGTTCTGGGCGTATAAAGATAAGCCGAGATGCTGTAGTTACTGTTGTCACAGAGCATAATCACGCGGCAGATCCAAATCAAAATGAAGCAATGAAGATCGCAACAGAAATATGAAAAAGAGCAACAACTGCTGAAACACCTCGCCAGATCATCCAGCAAGCTACAGCGGGAGTTTCTTTGGAGATATCGTGTAAGCTGCCAGAATATACGGCTTCTCAAAGTACGATTGAGCGACAACAAAAGAAAAACTGTGTTTCTTAAGCTCCAGTGAATTTGCTCGCCGATATTCTAATTCCTATTTCTCAGAAGCAAACCTTAAGACAAGAAGACTTCTTGCTCTGGGACTCCGGCGCTGATGACACGAAAAGGATTTTGATGTTTGGGACTAATTTGAATATTGACCTTTTTAAAGAACTTTTTTCAATTTATTCAATTTTATAATTTTGATTTTCGCGGCTTTATCGTCGCTGCAATGTCGGGGTTGTATTGCGCGGCTATGTCGGCGCGGGATGGTCCGGCGTGGCTTTGTCGGGTCTCCACAATTTTTACATTCAAAGGCACGAATGTCTATATAAATTCGCATGTGATGAAATAATATTTAGAAAGTTAAATGGTTTACCACATCTTTCACATTCAAAAGCACAATTGTCTCTATGAGTTTCCATATGTGACAAAATATACTGTTGATATTTGAATGCTTTACCACATCTTTCACATATAAAATAGCTATAAGTAAGTCTGCTTTTGTAATGGATGCTTTTTCACATTTTTCACATTCAAACACACGAATATCACTATGTGTTAACAAATGTCGTGTGAGACGTTTTTTAGAATCTAATGTTTTACCATTTGTGTCACACTCGTTTTTATTGGAATCATCATGTTGAAATTGAGTACATTTTTCTATTTCCAGTACCTAAAATTAAAATTGTATTCTTTAAAAAAAGTGTGAATATTTAAATATAAAATCGAAATCTCTTCGACTATTACTTGGGTGGTGTTGTTAATTTGATGAGATAAACTGTCCGAACTGATAGTATTCGCCATAAGTACATCCTTAACATCGTGCATTTCTGAAGTAAAATAAATTTAATTGAAATATATTGAAACATTACTAAATACTGTTTAACGTCTAACCTGTTTCGAACATATCGTCTATGTGCATAGTTTCACTGTTATCGTGTTCGCGTTTAACATCTAAAAGCTTGAAAAGAAAAAAATATTTAATATCACATGCGTTAACAAGTTTCACATATTATGGTTTATGGTTTACCTTATCTTTACAGTGCATCGTGTCAAATGTTCCTTTAACGTTTTGAATATCAGCTTCTGCAAAGATTAAGTATAAAACGTTTTGTCGGGGAACTGTAAAATGTATATCATTAATGAACACAATAAGCTTCGTTTCTATCTGCTATTTTTAATATTTTTCATTTTCACCGAGTAGTGATATTATACCGGTTTTAATAAACGCCATTATAGTTCGGCTTGGAGTTACCAATCAACCCTAGAATGTCTTACAACTTATATATGATACAAATAGAACAAATTTCTAAGCATGACTGATAATTTGAAGGATTTAAAACACTAAATTTCAATCGTTTGTTTGAAATGGTAATTTTACCTAATAATTTCTCCAAAACATTAAATTAGTGGATTAGTTGTAGTTACGCGATATATATATGTATATCCAATTATGAAAATGACAATATTCTTTGTTAGTTATTTGTTCCCTATAATTAAGTATTTAAAAAAATAGTATAGTCATGTGTATTAAATATTATATTTATAGATAAATATTTGACGAAAAGTAAAATATTAATATTGTAAATCCACAATAAGAAAGCATATTTTAAAATGGCTCAGATAATTGTGTGTATTTTGGCGGACAGTTTGTAAAGTGTGGAATATTAGTTCTACTGCCTCAGTAGAAAAGCCGTAACTAATATAGGTAGACCTATGTCCCTGGGGGCCAGACTAGAGGGGGAAGGCGATAAAAAGGGAAGAGATTTAAAATTTTTGAGGCATAATTTAAATTTAATTTGCATATAAAATCACTTATGTATGTTTTCATAGGTTGATTTTTATATAATAATGTATTTTAAAAAATTTAATGTTAGATTTTTTATTTTATAATTTTTACAGACCAATATGATAAACTGGGATTGCTGTCCGTTATATTATCTACTTTTGTTAAATATTTGTTGTTTTTATGTATTTATGTATATGTGCATATTAACATACATACAGTGGCGGCCACCTAAATAAGACACTTTTTACAAAATCATTTTTTTGCTCGTAAATGTTAAATTACTGCGTAACAAAATATGGGAATGGAAAAAAATTTGTTTAAACTTAAAAGGACACTATCAATGAACAGTTTGACGCGCTATACTGATACATCCCCTTAAACCCGAGACTTATTACCCTTGCCTTTCTGAGAAGTCCAAAACGGCGTATTGTACACATGGTCACAATTCAAAGGGAATCATCATCTAATCATTAGATGATGATGATGTAAAATTAACCATTAAATTCTAATGGTAAATTTTTGCTTTTATTTTCATTTCGAACGCCATGATATCGATTTCTTTCATTATAAGGATTATTTAAAATAATTTAAATTAATAATAAATAGTGTATTTACCTAGAATATAATTTTATTATGGGGAAAAGTGTACATTGTGATCCTAAAAACGAGAACTAATTGTGGATTTAAAAAATGACAAAGGTCGGTCAGTGCAAATAATATCAGAATATCTAAAAAAATCAAGATGTCAAATATATAACGCGTTAAAACATTTTGAAACACATAAAACCTGTGAAAAACTTGAACGAAAACAACGCCAAAAAAAAAAACTTCCACACCTGTGGATCGAAAAATAATTAGAATTTCCAAAGAAAATCCATTAAAAACTGCTGTAGACATTAGAAAAGAAGTAAATCAATTAAATGAAACTGACGTAAATGTCAAAATAGTGCGTAGAAGGCTGTGTGGAGCAGGATTATACGGCACCATTGCTCGACGTAAACCATTAGTGAAAAAAAACAATTGCATATTATGCGTTAATTTTGCTAAAAAATCATTTAAACTGGACAATATTAGGTTGGAAAAATGTTTTCTTTAGTGATGAATCTTAGTTCAATAGAATAGGCTCTGATGGAAGGCAATATTTTAGAAGATATGTAAACGAAGAGTACAACTACAGAAATATCATAAAAACAATTAAAGGAGCTGGTGGAAGCATTATTTTATTGGGTTGTATGTTTTGGCATGGGGTCGGTCCTATCCATTTAATTTAAGGGATTATGAACCAGGAAGTATATGTTAATATTATGGAACCCGTAATGCTGATGATTTCGGGTCATTGTCCTGTTTATCAACAGGACAATGACCCGAAACATATTTCACATAGGGCAAAAAAGTCGTTCACAGACAATATTATGGATGTTTTGGAATGGAAATCACGCAGCCCTGATCTAAACCCTATTGAACACTTATGGAGACCTTTAAAACACAAAATTAAAAATTAATTTGTCACAAATTTAAATGTAAAAAACGAGTGGGAACTGATTCTTGCCGCAAATACCAACAATTAATCGAGTCAGTGCCTAACCGTTGTAGGGCTATTATAAGGACAAAAGGTCACCCTACGAAATATTAATGGAATTTTTATTTTATTTTATTTTTTTTATTTGTTTTTGAATTTTTAGAATACACTCATATGTATCTCGCAAATAGGTGAATTTGACTATCAATTTTATAAATTGAATTTTAAATTGAAAATAAATATTTTAAATAATTATTACAACATAGTATTATTCACGATTATGTAGATTATCTAGATAAAAAATAAAAAGTTGAAAAGTTTTAACAATTTTATGTAAAATTTGCACTTTACATCGCATTTTTACAAAACTTCAAAAGTGTCTTATTTAGGTGGCCGCCACTTTATATGATATGTACATATAAATAAACTTTGACAATGGGAGGTAATGTGTGGCAATTAGACACAGATTGAGCCGTTGTAGTAGTGTTTTTATTGACGATTTAGAGTTACATGTTAGAATATACAATGAGTGGAGCGCGTGCTCGCCATGGCATGCGAACTTGTATTACATAATTAAATAGTTTTATTATAAAAAATTAGAATGGTTGAAACCCCCTGAAAAGTATATACATAATGCTTTTAAAAAACGTGTACATTGATCCCGCTTGATCATAATTTTTTCCATAGCTATACAAAAAGAAATATTTTCCTACAGTATTGTGATGAATATCTCTGGAATGTTATAGCGCGGCGGCGTTTCGCCTGTCAGAATATGTCTAGCGAAGTCAAGGGACAAACAGTAACAAAAACTACGATATACTGAGGAATGCTGTAGAGGGGTTTACTGTACGTAAAATATTAAAATTAAGCGTTATGCACAAGACCAGCGCCTTTAACACCAATAAATAGATCAATGTGCAACGGCAGCGTATTGAGGATTTAAATGGGGACAGTCATAGGCAAGTCTGAAGTTGCATTTACATTAACTCGTAAGGCAACTATTCAAGCAACTATTTCGCAGAGTGCAGACTCGTCTTTTCTGTTTACACTGAGAGAAACAGGCGCGAAAGAAGGTGAACCATCAGTTTGGGCGAGTCGGAATCCCATAAAAACGAATGATTTGTACACGATTCGATGAAGCGGATTATATATGAATACTCTTGATTCATTCCCTTGTGCGAAAAATGTATTGACACGTTTACACTGCGCGCAACAAGAGCAGCGAGTCTCTTTTTAAAACCGACTGGAAGGTGGCTTGCGCGAAACTTAAACTTAACGTATACATTAACTCGTAACGCAACTATTTCGCTAAAAAACTCGCCCGAGTGCAGACTCGTCCTTCCGAATTACACAGAGAAATAGAGATAAAAAAAGGGCACTGGGATACAAGAACGGAAAATAACCAAATATCCTCAAACACGGTGTCTCAAGAACCTTTTTTGATTTTTTGTATTAAGAGTGAGTATTTGGTTATTCACAGATTCCAAATTATAAATGCCGATTCAAAAATTCTGTAAACTAATGTGTCAAGAGGACACGAATAACTAACAGATACTCAAAATTAAACACGTTAAGTTGCGAATATAACTATGAGATTTCATGAACTCTAAATGCTTGTGATATTAAAATGTTTTTTCCATAATTTTTACATTCCATCATGAACATAAGTATGAGTTACTAAATGTTTTAAAAGGTATGTTCTAGATTTAAATTCATTCTCACATTTTTCACATTCAGTCAAAAATAGTACTATGAGTTTGGATATGTTTTGAAAGTCTGGATTTATATTTGAATGATTTTTCACATTTTTTATATTCATAGGCACGAACTTCGCTATGAGCAATCATATGAGTTGCAAGTCTGGTTTTAAAATGGAATGCTTTACCACATCTATCACATTCAAAGTCACAAAGATCGCTATGAGTAAACAGATGGGATGAAAGGTAGTGTTTACGTTTAAATGCTTGTCCACATTTTTCACATTCAAAATTACGAACATCTCTATGAATTATCATATGAGATGAAAGATAATTTTTCGATTTGAATGCTTTACCACATTTTTCACATTTAAAGAGACGAACATCGTTATGAGTAGTCATATGTTTTGCAAGTACGGATTTATATTGAAACGATTTTTCACATATTTTACATTCAAATGCATGCACGTCACATTTGTTAATTGCACGCATGTGAAGACGCATATGTGAAATAATATTTTGTCGAGATTTAAATGCTTTACCACATCTTTCACATTCAAAGGCACGAACGTGTCTATGAGTTTGCATATGTTTTAAAAGGTCGTTTTTAGTTTTGAAAGTTTTACTACATTTTTCACATTTAAAGGCACGAACATCACTATGAGAAATAATATGTCTTGCAAGTGCGGGTTTAAGATGGAATGATTTTCCACATTCGTCACATTCAAAATCACGAACATCCCTGTGTTTTTTTATATGTCCTGAAAGGCTGCTTTTATATTTGTAAGTTTTTCCACATGTTTTACATTCAAAATCACGAATGTCGCTATGAGTGAACAAATGTGTGAGACGTTTTTTAGAATCTATTGTTTTACCACATATATCACACTCATGTTTATTAGAATCATCATGTTGAAATTGAGTACATTTTTCTAGTTCCAGCTTCTAAAATTAAAATTGTATTCTTTAAATAAGTTGTAAATATCGAAATATATGAAGAATGAAATCTTTTCGACTATTACTTGGGTGGTGTTGTTAATTTGATGAGATAAACTGTTCGAACTGATAGTATTCGCCATAAGTACATCCTTAACATCGTGCATTTCTGAAGACAAATAATAGTTGAAATATATTGAAACATTACTAAATACTGTTTAATGTCTAACCTGTTTCGAACATATCGTCTATGTGCGTAATTTCACTGTTATCGTATTCGCGTTTAACATTTAAAAGCTTGAAAAGAAAAAAATATTTAATATCACATGCGTTAACAAGTTTCAAATATTATGGTTTTTTACCTCATCTTTACATTGCATCGTGTCAAGTGTTTCTTTATCATTTTGAATATCAGCTTCTGCAAAGATAGATAAGTATGTAAAGTTTTACATTTTTCAATTTCACGGAGTAGTGATATTGTACCGGTTTTAATAAACGCCATTATAGCTTAGCTTGGAGTTGTCAGTCAATCCTAGAATGTCGCACAACTTATGTATGGTTCAAATAGAACGAATTTTTGAGCATGACTGATAATTAGAGGGACTTAAAAACATTAAATTTCAATCGTTTGTTTGAAATGGTAATTTTAACGAATAATTTAATAGTAATTTTACCGAGTGCATTTGTATTACATATTATATTTATAGCTAAATATTTGACAAAAAGAAAAATAATAATGTTGTAAATCCACAATAAGAAAGCATATTTTAAAATGGCTCAGATAATTGGGTGTATTTTGGTGTACGGATTGTAATTTGCGGCAATTAGACTGTCAAAGGCGTAGCTAATGTGGACATATGTCCCTGGGCGCCAGACTAGGTGGGAATGCAAAACGGGATGTAAAATTTTTGCGGCATAATTTAAATTTAATTCGCATATAAAATCACTTGCATGTTTCGTAAATTGATTTTTATAAAAAATGTATTTGAAAAATTTTAATGTTAGATTTTTATTTTATTCTTTTTACAGACCAAATTGATAAATTGGGATTGCTGTTTGTTATGTTAGCTATTTTTGTTAATTATTTGTTGTTTCTATGTATTTTTAATATGAACTATTTATGTATTTTTTAATATGAATAAACTTTGGCGACGGGAAGTGGCGGGTGGCAATTAGACACAGATTGAGCCGCTGCAGTAATGTTTTTATTGACGATTAAAAATACTTTACATGACGTTTACAAAGTACGGGGCATACGCGCAAGACCGTCCGAACGCCCGAAGATTGCCAATTGAGAAAAAAATATACTAAATATATTAAATTATATTATAATATACTAAATAATTATGTAACTGTTTTTACTTATTTAATGTAAGGAATTGCTTATGAAATATTGATAGTGACATTTCAAATTTATAATTATTACTAAAAAATATTTTTATAAAGTGATCAAACGAAAAAAAATATATTCAAAATTAAATTTTGCGCTACGAACGCTATTTTATCTGGTCCTAAGACACCTGGAGACAGTGTTAATTTCAGCAACCTTAAAATTAAAAAAAGACGAATCAGGTAAACTAACAACCAAAGGAAATTTTGTGGAATTACTCGAAATTATGAGTGAGATATTTTGTGCAAAATATGAACACTACACGCCAGCCGAGTATCGGAATAATATGTTTCACAGTTTTGCAAATATTCTTAGAAAGAACGCAGTTGATTCACTTTGACCCTACTGGGCACTGATTTTCTACATTTTTAAATTGTAATTTTTATTTTATTACAATATTTACGTCATGTAAAATGTAAAAATTTGTTTCCAACTAACTTTCAATTAAATAGTGTACTTTTGATTATATTTTGAGATAATTGTTTTTTTGTAAACATAAATCTCCAATATATCCATCATATCGATTTTTTTAAACTTATTTTACGTATAATTACTTCCGTACATAGTTATTATAATAAACCTTTTATTTAGTGTGTGGGATAATCATTTACAAAATAGTTTTAAAGGTAAAGGTATTTATTGATATAATTCTGTAACACATACAAAACTTATTAACCCATCCGTGCCTGTGGGGTCTATTGACTCCCCCAACTTTTTGGTTTTTCTCAAATAACTTATTTAATATAAATCCTATTTGTCGCAAACTTTTTGTATTTGTCAAAAATAGTTTAAAGAATAAATATTAAAAATAATCATTGAACTTTATTATCTCCAATCGCGAGAAAAAAATAAAATCAACTCTAATCGGTACTGTCGCCGTGTGATTTGTATACCTGAGTCAGTTTTTAGAGAAATTAGCCTTCTAAGAATTTCGCGCGACGCCCCCTCCACGCGGTTCCTTCAACGCTTATCGCAAACTACACCGTTACCCAAAAAAACATACAGTACGAATTGAACCGCCAAATTCGATCGTTATTGTTATTTTATTTCTCACGTTACTTTTGAAATTGTAAAATGGCTGATCGGCTTGTAACTGACGAAGAGTTGCTAAGAATTTTGCAAGATTTTGACGAGAGTGGTAGCGAATACGATAGCGATATCGATATTGATAATACATTTCAAAAATGACATCCCGTAAATCGTATCGAAGTTAAAGCGTTTATAGGTATCCTATTATCTTCTGGAGAATTGAATAGGGGTAAAATACAGTTCAAAGAATTATGGACAAAAACGAACTGTTCAAACAATATTTTTATTCAGCGGTCATGTCTAGAGATAGATTTTCGGTGCTCAGATTTGATGATCGTTTGACCAGAGAAGATATTTTTTAATAAATGCATTTTATTGTACTCACGTGTACATAATCACAATTTATAGTTTATTTTTCCGAGCAGCTGCAGGTTATTTCTTATATGTATTCATATAATATTTATTACAATTTGCCGAAGTAACTGTGGCTACATACTCGTTTACATATACATGCATAACGTCCACCAAATTTAATCGATTTGAATTATTCGCTAGCCAATTCCTGCAATTTTTATAGCCGCAATCAGGGAAATATTTCGCCCTCTAACTGTTGGCTAGGACGCGTATGCCAATGTAAAAGGGTTAATTTAGAAATGAAGTCAAATTACAGAAAATAAAAAATACGATGTACATATATAAAAAGTACAAGACACTAAAAATGTATCTTACCATTAACCATTAGATAATATTGGATTACTGAGAATTTAAAGATTGTCAGATTAGTAAGATTATATTGATTTTTTTCTATCCTGTTATAAGGAAATCATAACATATTTTTTTTTAATAAATATTATCTCCCGTCAGATATTACTAGCTCACTGGAAGTACCGAATCTCAGAAATGACACATTTTTTTAGAAAATGGGAATTTTTTCGAGTTATTATTTTTAAATTATTAGCACGATACACATAAAAACTTATGGATAAGAATTAAGTTTGCCTGGAAGATTTCCCATTACGGTGGAGAAAATTACAATGGTGAGTGAATATTTGATTGCAATTGAATTATATATCAATAAACTCGTATTAGCAAAAATGTCATTTCTCACTTTTGTAGATAATCATTTGCACAAAATATCACAATCCGAAAGAAAGGTGTGCTTGAATAAAGTTTTTACAAATTTGAAATTAATATAAAATGTTATTATATATGTATAAAATAAACATATATTTTAGTGTTACACTTGAATTTTTTTGTGTTTATAAAATAAATGTGTTTTATTTTTTCAAATTTTTATTTTAATTTCAAAATAGTATTTATATATTGACTTTTTTGTATATTAGCAACATAAATGTAGCAACAATTTTTTATTTCAAAAATTGAAATAATAAATAAATGAAATACTTGTTTATTTTTTTGGGTTACTCCGTAGTTTTATGTACCGAGCGCGCGGCAGTCACTCGTATACCTGCAAAGCTAGTCTGCAGCGAAATCTCGGCGTTTACGTCGTCACTTATGCGTCGTAATGATTAATTAAAAAATCCTAAATATTGACCAGATGATGAAGCTTATCATGAATAACAAATTTCATACTTAGAATTATCCATTTTTAAATAAATTTGATGAAGAATTCATCAATATTTTGACTTGAAATGTTTGGGGGAGTTGAGCGACCCATCGGATGTCATTTTTCATTTCGAGGCACCGTGACGTATGGGTTAATAGACCTTTATATACACAAGTGCTAGATGAACTAGGATTTTACTGAATAACTTTTTTCTAGTCTTTTTCGCCAACGTACTCAGCAAAAGTTTTGTTGTG
Organism: Plectrocnemia conspersa; assembly: GCF_051122295.1. Taxonomy (NCBI): domain Eukaryota; kingdom Metazoa; phylum Arthropoda; class Insecta; order Trichoptera; family Polycentropodidae; genus Plectrocnemia; species Plectrocnemia conspersa. The sequence continues at coordinate 25,053,526 of NW_028277177.1, read as the reverse complement.
TTCAGCTGCTGTAGCTTTTTACATTTTGTCCTTCATTGGTTGGTATGGTGGAGTATGCAGTGCATTTTGAGTAGAAACTGAGGGAATCGATGGTGGGTCGAAAGGTGGGAGATGTGAAGGTTGTGAGTAGTGCGAAGTTATAGAATTTGTGAAATGTTGTTGAAGTGGCTGTGGAAAAGCCTGTGGATAGGAATGGTATGGCTTTGATTGGCTCTGTTGCTGAAACTGGGAAGTGGATTGTGCAATGTAACTTTGATAGTGAGGAGCTGCAACCATTTGATTTTTAATATTGGAAATGTCCCAAAAAACCTTTATTTGGAATTGAAGCCATTCATTACTATCAAAATTCTCTGTATGCATCAGCAAACTGCGATAGAAGGTCATTTGGGAGTTTAGTTTCTCAGGTTCAGTTTTTTCCAATGCTTTTACAATCTTCAAATCTATTTTTTTAGTTTTTTCTTCGTTGTTGAGTATCGGAGAGCTTTTTTCTTTGTTCCAGTCGTTAGGCTTACTTCATGTTTTGTGTTCTCTTGAGGTTGTTGCCAAGAACCATCGGTTTTGCTTTCTTTTGCCCTCTTTTCAACCTTGGCAATGGCGTCACATAGATGTTTCTATCGTTTCATCACTTCCTTATGAAGCGGTCGCGGGGTTACGCTTCTATATTGTAGTTATCGGCAGGTCCGGTTGACGATTTGTGATAGGACGTTTGTACAGCGAACTGTACAAAGTGGCCCTTATGAATCTTCCGGTACGTTCCTGACGCGTGTTGACTGGGATCCTTCGACAGTCGTCGATATTAAACCTCGAGCGCGTGTCCTGGAGATGGTTGCTCGAACAGGAGGCGAGGTGTAGAATCCGTGTAGTCCAGTGAGTGTTGCAGTGTCAGAAGTCCAGAGTCGAAGTGTGTATGTGAGCCTTTTAGCGCCGCCTTATAATCCCGGTCGGGTGCGCAACAGTATCTCCACTCCGCGCGTTGCTTGCAGTGGCGGGGGTGCGGTGTTGTTGTACAACGCGCTTTGTTCGGGTGTACGGCTCCGCGGGACTTCACTTTCACTTATGCTGCGTCACGGACGGTCGTCTCGGGATCCCCAGTCCCACTCCGCGCGTAGCTCGCGGTGGCGGGGATGCGGTGTTATAGTACGACGCCGCTTAGTTCGGATGCACAGCTCAGCGAGACAATCACTTTCACTTATGCTGCATCACGGACGGTCGTCTCGGGGTCCCCATACTTACCTAAAAAAAAGAACATTAAGTACCATCTAAGTCTAAGACATTAGCTACGTAAACAATAAAATAATATTTTTTTCGTTTTTCAGATATCTAACAAGTAGACGTATTTTCAAAGACCTTGATTATTCAGCAATCATAACAGCAAGAAGGATATGTTTAGATAGTAAGCACCGGTTTTTTGTGCATATTGGTAGCTACGGAAAAGACTGTGACTCGTTGATTTTTAAAACAGACTCAGATGTGGAAATCAATAGAAATCAGTTCAAAAAATCTATTACAGAAAGAGCATTATTTTTTTTGGTGATGCAGCATTTGGGCTACATAAACATTCGATAAGGCCTTATGCTGGGGTACATTTAACAGTCGAAAAGATAATCTTTAACTATCGATTGTGCCGAGCAAGAAAGTACAAAGAATGCACGTTCGGTATCCTCAGCAACAAATGGAGAATATTCCATCAAACCTTTAATGTTCAACCACAATTTGTTAATGATATTGTTTTAAAGCCTGCATTATTCTTGATAGAAACGGATACAAGATTGAGGATACAGCAGCAATTATGGAGCTGGAAGATATTCGAGTAGAGAATACTACAAGAGGAGGCCTCAAAGCAAACAATTTGAGAAACATTCTATTTAGATATTTTGTTTCAAGTGTAGGAAGGGTTTACTGGCAGATTTCTAGGATATAAGGACATTCTGATCACCATGAGATCGACAACAGATAATTGTCAAATGTGCCACCTTCTATTTAATTGTAAAATATTATTGTAACACTAGAAGTAAGTTACTACAAGCATAATAAAACTTCTTAAAAAACATGACATTGTTACTAATTTTCCAATGTTTATATTATTACAAATACAACATTTGTTAATAATAGCTCACCATGGTTGTCACAATAAAAAACAAATAAATAATTAAATCCAGAAACGCCTGCAATGCGAGTAAAGATCCTGTGCCACTACATAGTGTGGTCACTGCCACTTCTAGAATCTAAAAATCGACTTTTTTAACATTATATAGTACACAGTATATGTGAGAAAGTATGGACTTACCAAAATCATTTCTCTCTTTTTCTTCTAACACATCAAAGTCGCTACGAACACCCAGGCAAACTTCATGCCAAGCGTTTCTGGTAGCTTCTCTGTCCTTAAACAGGCCTTTCTTGGATTAATGTATTTAAAATTTCATTATCGATATCTAGGTCGCTAATGTTCATAATAGAGAAAAACAATTGATACTAAAACTATTACACACATGAAAGTTTAACTCACACTGAGCAAAACAACTAACACATTTTTCACATTCAAAGTTACGAACATCGCTATGAGTAGTCATATGTCTTGCGAGTCTGTTTTTAAAATGGAATGCTTTTCCACATTTTTCACATTCAAAGACACGAATGTCTCTATGAATATGCATATGTGATGAAAGCCTGTTTTGAGATTTACATGCTTTAGCACATTTTTCACATTCAAATTTATGAATTTTTATATGTGATGAAAGCTTGTATTGAGATTTGAATGCTTTACCACATTTTTCACATTCAAATGCACGAATGTCTGTATGAATTCGCATATGTGTTACAAGATTCTGTCGAAGTTTAAATGTTTTACTACATCTTTCACATTTAAAGGCATAATCGTTTCCATAAGTTTGCATATGTGATGAAAGATACTGTTGAAATTTGAATGCTTTACCACATTTTTCACATTCAAAGCCACGAACATCGCTATGAGTAATCATCAGTGGCGTACGGTGGGTGTTAATATTGGGTGTGCTATAAAAAAAAAAAAAAAATGTACATTTTTTCATTTTTATTAGCCGAGGTTTTGGCATGCCTGAACTGCCTTACAGCTTTTTCCCATATATAAATTAATAAATAAACATCAAACCAAATCTAAAATATTATTATATAAAAATATCAAATTTCCAATAAACATAAAATTATAATTATTTATATATAAAATCTAATCTTCTTTCTTTGACCATAAATTTTTCTATCACGCTGTCATAAAAAGTGCTCTTCTGTTTAATATCCATAAGGATCCCTTTTTCTATAGAAATCAAGCTAAGGCCACATAGCCTTTCTTGGCCTTGGGTACTTCGATAACAAGTATTATTTCGTTTCAGAGCAGAAAATGAACGTTCTACTGAAGCAGTACTGCTTGGAAGAGTTAATATTAGTTTGCCTAATTTATCTATTTCCTGAAAACCTGACTCAAGATTATTTGTGTTCATAAATTGTACAAGCTCATGAACAGATTTCTCTGCAAATTCAGGTAAATGATAAAGAACAGCAAGCTCATTTTTTAAACTTATATAATCAAATAATGTTCCATAGAATTGTTGCAGTTTGGTAAGTAATTCATTTGGAAATTTTCCTTTATATTGCTCATATTTTTCTTTCTCCAGAAGGTGAAAATATTCCAATTTGGACATTGAAGAAAAACGGTATTCAATTTGCTTACATATATTATCAACTATTGTATTAAATAGTTGACTAAACGCGTGCTTTTCTTCAACAAGCAAATCATTACTCAGTCTTGGATAATTTTCTTCCGTTACATAAGAATCCCATAATGTTTCAAAATTATTTTCCTGTTCATGTCTGAGTTGTTGCAAAATTTCGGTAACTTTCTTACAGCAATATAATATGTCAAAAGATTTGGATTGTAAAATGTTGTATAACACATCAGTTTTTCCAAAAAGGTTTGAAAATATGTGGAGAAGTTTTCTTGTTTCAAAATCTTCCAAAAAGCTAAGAAAACCTCGTGCTTTTATTACAGTGTCGGGGTCCCATAGTTCACAATTTTTCACGACGTCTCGAAAAAAGCCCGTAAATTCATTTCTGTATTTTTGCACTGTGTTACTTAACCGTGATGTGTAATTCCATCTTTTAGGTGTAACAGAAGGAAGTCTTCTACCTACAAACTCTTGTAAAGCATTTATTCGTTTGGAAGATTTCGAAAAGAATGCAGACAATCCATTTAAAGTTTGAAAGAATGATTTGCACACTTTTATATTGGAAAGACCTTGTTGTAATGTAAAATTCAACATATGAGCATAGCAGTGTGTAAAAATGGCCAATGGATAAACTTCGAGTACTTTGGCTTGCAAACCATTAATATGCCCACTAATTACACTCGCCCCATCATAAGTCTGTCCAACTAATTTATCTTGAATTTGAAATTCTTCAATTATATTTACAACGTGGCAAAATAAGCCATCGGCTGTTTTATCAGAGCTAACGTCTGTAAAGCCAATAAACCGCTCGTAAACTTTACCTTCATAAACAAAACGCAAAACTGTTGAGAGCTGTGAGTTCGTCATTATATCTGAAGTTTCGTCAAGAATAATCGCGACAAAATTTGCTGAATTTACTTCTTCCTTAATATGATCTTTAATAACATCACCAATTGCTTCAATTATGTCATTCTGTATGGATGGGGAAGTACAACGAAACACCGTTGCAGTATTTAAATGAGTATCCAAAACAGAATCGTATTCTCGAAGTGCATTTAAAAATTCAAGGTAATTTCCTTTGTTTAGTGAATTACAGGACTCATCGTGGCCTCGAAAAGGTTGTTCTTGTTTTCCTAGATATACTACTGCGTCAATCATTCGTTTTAATATTTCTCTATTTTTATTAACTTGTTCATTATGTTGACTTATATTAGCTTTACGTTGAGCGTCAATCATGACTTCAATTCGTTGTTTTCCAAACATTTTGAGAGAAAAAAATGATTGAACGTGTGACTGCGCTCTTCTGTGTTTTTTCAGTGCCGTTATCAGATGACTAAGGTCAGCAAATCCACTTTTATTCCATACACTACTTTCTTTGGAAAACAATAAACATGGCCAACAGAACAATCTAGATCGAAGTTCGCAGCCTGTTAACCACTCAGTTCGTTCATATGATGAAAATGAAAAATGTCTTGTATATTCACATTTATTGTCTTTATACTTCATAAATAAATTGGGTAGAGGTGGACGTGGTTTGCCAATTTTGATTATCTTCAATTTAATTTCATTACTTCTTTTTGAAAATGGATTATTCAAAATATCTTCAACAGTATTCTTCATCATTATTGGGGTAAATAAAAGAATATGATTACTAATCATATGTCTTGCAAGGTTGTTTTTATAACGGAATGCTTTTCCACAATTATCACATTCAAAGACATGAATGTCACTATGCATTTGCATATGTTTTGAAAGATACCTTCGAGATTTCAATACTTTTCCACATTTTTCACATTCAAAGGCACGAATGTCTCTATGAATATGCATATGTGATGAAAGCCTGTTTTGAGATTTTAATGCTTTACCACATTTTTCACATTCAAATTTATGAATTTTCATATGTGATGAAAGTTTGTTTTGAGATTTACATGCTTTAGCACATTTTTCACATTCAAATTTATGAATTTTCATATGTGATGAAAGCTTGTACTGAGATTTGAATGCTTTACCACATTTTTCACATTTAAAGGCACGAACATCACTATGAGTAATCATATGTTTTGCAAGTACAGTTTTATAATGGAATGATTTTTCACCTTCTTCATATTCAATATCACGATTGTCGCTATGGGTTAACAAATGTCGTGTGAGACGTTTTTTAAAATCTAATGTTTTACCATTTGTGTCGCACTCATTTTTATTGGAATCATCATGTTGAAATTGAGTACATTTTTCTATTTCTAGTTCCTAAAATTAAAATTGTATTCTTTAAATAAAGTGTGAATATTTAAATTTGAAATCGAAATCTCTTCGACTATTACTTGGGTGGTGTTGTTAATTTGATGAGATAAACTGTTCGAACTGATAGTATTCGCCATAAGTACATCCTTAACATCGTGCATTTCTGAAGACAAATAATAGTTGAAATATATTGAAACATTACTAAATACTGTTTAATGTCTAACCTGTTTCGAACATATCGTCTATGTGCGTAATTTCACTGTTATCGTATTCGCGTTTAACATTTAAAAGCTTGAAAAGAAAAAAATATTTAATATCACATGCGTTAACAAGTTTCACATATTATGGTTTTTTACCTCATCTTTACATTTCATAGTGTCAAGTGTTTGTTTATCATTTTGAATATCAGCTTCTGCAAAGATTAAGTATGTAAAGTTTTACAATTTTCAATTTCACGGAATAGTGATATTATACCGGTTTTAATAAACGCCATTATAGCGCAGCTTGGAGTTGTCAGTCAATCCTAGAATGTCGCACAGCTTATGTATGGTTCAAATAGAACGAATTTTTGAGCATGACTGATAATTAGAGGGATTTAAAAACATTAAATTTCAATCGTTTGTTTGAAATGGTAATTTTAACGAATAATTTAATGGTAATTTTACCGAGTGCATTTGTATTACATATTATATTTATAGCTAAATATTTGACAAAAAGAAAAATATTAATGTTGTAAATCCACAATAAGAAAGCATATTTTAAAATGGCTCAGATAATTGGGTGTATTTTGGTGTACGGATTGTAATTTGCGGCAATTAGACTGTCAAAGGCGTAGCTAATGTGGACATATGTCTCTGGGCGCCAGACTAGGTGGGAATGCAAAACGGGATGTAAAATTTTTGCGGCATAATTTAAATTTAATTCGCATATAAAATCACTTGCATATTTCGTGAATTGATTTTTATAAAAAATGTTTTTGAAAAATTTTAATGTTAGATTTTAATTTTATTCTTTTTACAGACCAATATGATAAATTGGGATTGCTGTTTGTTATATTAGCTATTTTTGTTAATTATTTGTTGTTTTTATGTATTTTGAATATGTACTATTTATGTATTTTTTAATATGAATAAACTTTGGCGACAGGAAGTGGCGGGTGGCAATTAGACACAGATTGAGCCGCTGCAGTAATGTTTTTATTGACGATTAAAAATACTTTACATGACGTTTACAAAGTACGGGGCATACGCGCGAGAGCGTCCGAACGCCCGAAGATTGCCGGTTGAGAAAAAAATATACTAAATATATTAAATTATATTATAATATACTAAATAATTATGTAACTGTTTCTACTTATTTAATGTAAGGAATTGCTTATGAAATATTGAAAGTGACATTTCAAATTTATAATTATTACTAAAAAATATTTTTATAAAGTGATCAAACGAAAACAAATATATACAAAATTAAATTTAGTGCTACGAACGCTGTCTTATCTGGTCCTAAGACGCCTGGAGACAGTTATAATTTCAGAGACCTCAAAATTAAAAAAAGACGAACCAGGTAAACCAAAAGAAATTTTGTGGAATTACTCGAAATTATGAGTGAGATTTTTCAACTACAAGAAATACTTTGTGCAAAATATGAACACTACACGCCAGCCGAGTATCAGAATGATATGTTTTACAGTTTTGCAAATATTCTTAGAAAGAATGCAGTTGATTCACTTTGACCCTACTGGGCATTGATGGTCGAAGAATCCAGAGATATCTTACAAAGAGATCAGATCCACATTATCTGACGTTTGGTTTGGGAAAAACCTCTAGACCTTTAATATGGGAAAGTTAGATGCTCAGTCACTGCAACAGTTATCAAAAATGTAGTTGTGGAAAACATGATTGTATGATCAATTGGTCTCATCAACACGATTAATAATATACCAGAGATCGTTAATGTTTTCTATCATACAATCAGTCTATGTATTCTTATCAATTAATGGTCCCAGACATGAACTACCGTGAAAGTTCAAATTTTTCTACATTTTTAAATTGTAATTTTTATTTTATTACAATGTTTACGTCAAATGTAAAACTTAAAAAATTGTATCTAACTAACTTTCAATAAAAAAATGTACTTTTTTATTATATTTTGAGATAATCGTTTTTTTTGTAAACATAAATCTTCAATATATCCATCTTGTCGATTTTTTTAAACTTATTTTACGTATAATTACTTCTGTACATAGTTATTATAACACCTTTTATTTAGTGTGTGGGATAATCATTTACAAAATAGTTTTAAAGGTAAAGGAATTTATTGATATAATTCTGTAACACACAAAATTTATTAATAGACCTTTATATACACAAATATACAATTAGAAATTGACGTCCAATGTTCTAGATGAACTAGGATTTTACTGAATAACTTTTTTCCAGTCTTTTTCGCCAACGTACTCAGCAAAATTTTTGTCTTTCATTTTGGTATGTTGGTATGGTGGAGTAGGCAGTGCATTTTGAGTAGAAACTGAGGGAATCGATGGTGGGTCGAAAGGTGGGAGATGTGGAGGTTGTGAGTAGTGCGAAGTTATAGGAGTTGTGAAATATTGTTGAAGTGGCTGTGGAAAAGCCTGTGGTTAGGAATGGTATGGCTTTGATTGGCTCTGTTGCTGGAACTGGGAAGTGGATTGTGCAATGTAACTTTGATAGTGAGGAGCTGCAACCATTTGATTTTTAATATTGGAAATGTCCCAAAAAACCTTTATTTGGAATTGAAGCCATTCATTACTATCAAAATTCTCTGTATGCATCAGCAAACTGCGACAGAAGGTCATTTGGGAGTTTAGTTTCTCAGATTCAGTTTTATCCAATGCTTTTAAAATCTTCAAATCTATTTTCTTAGTTTTTCCTTCGTTGTTGAGTATCGGAGAGCTTTTTTCTTTGTTCCAATCGTTAGGCTTACTTCATGTTTTGTGTTCTCAGGAGGTTGTTGCCAAGAACCATCGGTTTTGCTTTCTTTTGCCCTCTTTTCAACCTTGGCAATGGCATCACATAGATGTTTCTATCGTTTCATCACTTCCTTACCTAAAAAAAAAAACCTTAAGTACCATCTAAGTCTAAGACATTAGCTACGTAAACAATAAAATAATATTTTTTTCGTTTTACAGATATCTAACAAGTAGACGTATTTTCACCGACCTTGATTATTCAGAAATCATAACAGCAAGAAGGATATGTTTAGATAGTAAGCACCGTTTTTTTTTGTGCATATTGGTAGCTACGGAAAAGACTGTGACTCGTCGATTTTTAAAACAGACTCAGATGTGGAAATCAATAGAAATCAGTTCAAAAAATCTATTACAGAAAGAGCATTATTTTTTTTGGTGATGCAGCATTTGGGCTACATAAACATTCGATAAGGCCTTATGCTGGGGCACATTTAACAGTCGAAAAGATAATCTTTAACTATCGATTGTGCCGAGCAAGAAAGTACAAAGAATGCACGTTCGGTATCCTCAGCAACAAATGGAGAATATTCCATCAAACCTTTAATGTTCAACCACAATATGCTAATGATATTGTTTTAAAGCTTGCATTATTATTGATAGAAACGGATACATGATTGAGGATACAACAGCAATTATGGAGCTGGAAGATATTCCAGTAGAGAATACTACAAGAGGAGGCCTCAAAGCAAACAATTTGAGAAACATTCTATGTAGATATTTTGTTTCAAGTGTAGGAAGGGTTTACTGGCAGATGTCCATGATATAAGGACATTCTGATCACCATGAGATCGACAACAGATAATTGTCAAATGTGCCGCCTTCTATTTAAATGTAAAATATTATTGTAACACTAGAACTTCTTAAAAAACATGACATTGTTACTAATTTTCCAATGTTTATATTATTACAAATACAACATTTGTTAATAATACCCCACCATGGTCGTCACAATAAAAAACAAATAAATAATTAAATCCAGAAACGCCTGCAATGTGAGTAAAGATCTTGTGCCACTAGAGTGTGGTCACTGCCACTTCTAGAATCTCAAAATCGAATTTTTTAACATTATATAGTACATAGTATATGTGAGAAAGTATGGACTTACCAAAATCATTTGTCTCTTTTTCTTCTAACACATCAGTCAATCGGTGGTTGCACAGCTACATCCAACGGAAAATTCACCAGGCGTTTATTTTTCCATTTAATGTATAAGCTCTAATTTACTTCAGTGTGCTACCATAGGAACGGCAGTGACAGCCAATTCTCTGGCGCGGAAAAATCCGCCATGTGTATATAGTGCTGCTTTTTATTACAAAATAATGGCAATTATATTGAACATTGTGATAATAATTCCCCCACCCCAAAGTTCTGCTTATGTATTTAATAATAAAATTTTCGCAGTTTTTTATTTAAGTTATTGAATGAAAAAATTGATAAAATCGTCCTGACCCCATCTTAGTGAGCATGTTTGCTTACTGGCTTTTATATAAATTTTATACGGGTGTATGTTGCAAGTCCAGATATAAAATGCACCAAAAGGAGCCATAAAAAAAGCCCAAAAGTTGTGAACACCAACGCATCAACAATTCTGGGTCTTCAGCCACACTTTCACTAGCGGGCGCCATGATGCACAGGCCTTACCCCAACTCTCTTCAAACTTTTTCACTACATTACGAATTGTTCGCTCAGTAGGACGTTGAAATTGACCATAACTTCCCGTAAATTTCGAAACACAATTTGAACAAAATTGTTATTTCTGTAGAACAATTGAATAATTTGAATGGGTTGAGCGGTGGTTAAGCGATCCATTTCGTAAATGTATTGTTGCAAACTAACATTTGACACTTTAAACCCGCATGATTATTGACAGATGTCCGACTTACATTGTTGCCAACATAGGAATCATCCTGTATGATTGATTCTGCATAATTATGATTAAGTGATTTTTAGCTATTACTTGTTCCGAGATCTTTAAATGAAGTTTCTCTAGCCAGAACGATTTCCCCGTGATCGTAGGAATAATCTAATGTACAAATGAGTTTTCATATGCTGTGAAAATGAGATTCTATATTTTAATAATTTTTTAGGCAAAGTCGCAAATATCGTTATTTGTGATAGCAGATATCATATTGTTTTTTTTTCATAATTTTTACATTCAATCACGAATATCACTATGAGTTACTGGATGTTTTAAAGGGTATATTCTATATTTAAATTCTTCTCCACATTTTTCACATTCAGTCAAAATCAGCACTATGAGTTTGGATATGTTTTGTAAGTTTGGATTTATATTTAAATGCTTTTCCATATTTTTTACATTAAAAGGCATGAACATCGCTATGAGCAATCATATGATTTGCAAGTCTGCTTTTAGAATGAAATGCTTTTCCACAATTTTCACATTTAAAGGCATGAAGGTCAGTATGAATTTGCATATGTCTTGAAAGATTCCTTTGAGATTTAAATGCTTTACCACATATTTCACATACAAAGGCATAAATGTCTCTATGAGTTTGCATATGTGCTGAAAGATTTTGTTGATATTTGAATGCTTTACCACATTTTTCACATTCAAAATCACGAACATCGCTATGAGTAGTCATATGTCTTGCGAGTCTGTTTTTAAAATGGAATGCTTTTCCACATTTTTCACATTCAAAGTCACGAACATTGCTATGAGTAATCATATGATTTGCAAGTGTGCTTTTATAATGGAATGCTTTTCCACATTTTTCACATTCAAAGACATGAATGTCTCTATGAATATGCATATGTGATGAAAGCCTGTTTTGAGATTTGAATGCTTTACCACATTTTTCACATTCAAATTTATGAATTCGAATATGTGATGCAAGATTGCGTCGAAGTTTAAATGTTTTATTACATCTTTCACATTTAAAGGCATTATCGTTTCTATGAGTTTGCATATGTGATGAAAGATACTGTTGAGATTTGAATGCTTTACCACATTTTTCACATTCAAAGCCACGAACATCGCTATGAGTAATCATATGTCTTGCAAGGTTGTCTTTATAACGGAATGCTTTTCCACAATTATCACATTCAAAGGCATGAATGTCACTATGCATTTGCATATGTCTTGAAAGATACCTTCGAAATTTAAATACTTTATCACACCTTTCACAATCAAAGGCATAAACGTTTCTGTGAGTTTGCATATGTGATGAAAGATTTTGTTGATATTTAAATGCTTTACCACATTTTTCACATTCAAAGTTGTGAACATCGCTATGAGTAGTCATATGTCTTGCGAGTCTGTTTTTAAAATGGAATGCTTTTCCACATTTTTCACATTTAAAAGCACGAATGTCTCTATGAATATGCATATGTGATGAAAGCCTGTTTTGAGATTTTAATGCTTTACCACATTTTTCACATTCAAATTTATGAATTTTCATATGTGATGAAAGTTTGTTTTGAGATTTACATGCTTTAGCACATTTTTCACATTCAAATTTATGAATTTTCATATGTGATGAAAGCTTGTACTGAGATTTGAATGCTTTACCACATTTTTCACATTTAAAGGCACGAACATCACTATGAGTAATCATATGTTTTGCAAGTACAGTTTTATAATGGAATGATTTTTCACCTTCTTCATATTCAATATCACGATTGTCGCTATGGGTTAACAAATGTCGTGTGAGACGTTTTTTAAAATCTAATGTTTTACCATTTGTGTCGCACTCATTTTTATTGGAATCATCATGTTGAAATTGAGTACATTTTTCTATTTCTAGTTCCTAAAATTAAAATTGTATTCTTTAAATAAAGTGTGAATATTTAAATTTGAAATCGAAATCTCTTCGACTATTACTTGGGTGGTGTTGTTAATTTGATGAGATAAACTGTTCGAACTGATAGTATTCGCCATAAGTACATCCTTAACATCGTGCATTTCTGAAGACAAATAATAGTTGAAATATATTGAAACATTACTAAATACTGTTTAATGTCTAACCTGTTTCGAACATATCGTCTATGTGCGTAATTTCACTGTTATCGTATTCGCGTTTAACATTTAAAAGCTTGAAAAGAAAAAAATATTTAATATCACATGCGTTAACAAGTTTCACATATTATGGTTTTTTACCTCATCTTTACATTTCATAGTGTCAAGTGTTTGTTTATCATTTTGAATATCAGCTTCTGCAAAGATTAAGTATGTAAAGTTTTACAATTTTCAATTTCACGGAATAGTGATATTATACCGGTTTTAATAAACGCCATTATAGCGCAGCTTGGAGTTGTCAGTCAATCCTAGAATGTCGCACAGCTTATGTATGGTTCAAATAGAACGAATTTTTGAGCATGACTGATAATTAGAGGGATTTAAAAACATTAAATTTCAATCGTTTGTTTGAAATGGTAATTTTAACGAATAATTTAATGGTAATTTTACCGAGTGCATTTGTATTACATATTATATTTATAGCTAAATATTTGACAAAAAGAAAAATATTAATGTTGTAAATCCACAATAAGAAAGCATATTTTAAAATGGCTCAGATAATTGGGTGTATTTTGGTGTACGGATTGTAATTTGCGGCAATTAGACTGTCAAAGGCGTAGCTAATGTGGACATATGTCTCTGGGCGCCAGACTAGGTGGGAATGCAAAACGGGATGTAAAATTTTTGCGGCATAATTTAAATTTAATTCGCATATAAAATCACTTGCATATTTCGTGAATTGATTTTTATAAAAAATGTTTTTGAAAAATTTTAATGTTAGATTTTAATTTTATTCTTTTTACAGACCAATATGATAAATTGGGATTGCTGTTTGTTATATTAGCTATTTTTGTTAATTATTTGTTGTTTTTATGTATTTTGAATATGTACTATTTATGTATTTTTTAATATGAATAAACTTTGGCGACAGGAAGTGGCGGGTGGCAATTAGACACAGATTGAGCCGCTGCAGTAATGTTTTTATTGACGATTAAAAATACTTTACATGACGTTTACAAAGTACGGGGCATACGCGCGAGAGCGTCCGAACGCCCGAAGATTGCCGGTTGAGAAAAAAATATACTAAATATATTAAATTATATTATAATATACTAAATAATTATGTAACTGTTTCTACTTATTTAATGTAAGGAATTGCTTATGAAATATTGAAAGTGACATTTCAAATTTATAATTATTACTAAAAAATATTTTTATAAAGTGATCAAACGAAAACAAATATATACAAAATTAAATTTAGTGCTACGAACGCTGTCTTATCTGGTCCTAAGACGCCTGGAGACAGTTATAATTTCAGAGACCTCAAAATTAAAAAAAGACGAACCAGGTAAACCAAAAGAAATTTTGTGGAATTACTCGAAATTATGAGTGAGATTTTTCAACTACAAGAAATACTTTGTGCAAAATATGAACACTACACGCCAGCCGAGTATCAGAATGATATGTTTTACAGTTTTGCAAATATTCTTAGAAAGAATGCAGTTGATTCACTTTGACCCTACTGGGCATTGATGGTCGAAGAATCCAGAGATATCTTACAAAGAGATCAGATCCACATTATCTGACGTTTGGTTTGGGAAAAACCTCTAGACCTTTAATATGGGAAAGTTAGATGCTCAGTCACTGCAACAGTTATCAAAAATGTAGTTTTGGAAAACATGATTGTATGATCAATTGGTCTCATCAACACGATTAATAATATACCAGAGATCGTTAATGTTTTCTATCATACAATCAGTCTATGTATTCTTATCAATTAATGGTCCCAGACATGAACTACCGTGAAAGCTCAAATTTTTCTACATTTTTAAATTGTAATTTTTATTTTATTACAATGTTTACGTCAAATGTAAAACTTAAAAAATTGTATCTAACTTTCAATAAAAAAATGTACTTTTTTATTATATTTTGAGATAATCGTTTTTTTTTGTAAACATAAATCTTCAATATATCCATCTTGTCGATTTTTTTAAACTTATTTTACGCATAATTACTTCTGTACATAGTTATTATAACACCTTTTATTTAGTGTGTGGGATAATCATTTACAAAATAGTTTTAAATGTAAAGGAATTTATTGATATAATTCTGTAACACATACAAAATTTATTAATAGACCTTTATATACACAAATATACAATTAGAAATTGACGTCCAATGTTCTAGATGAACTAGGATTTTACTGAATAACTTTTTTCCAGTCTTTTTCGCCAACGTACTCAGCAATATTTTTGTCTTTCATTTTGGTATGTTGGTATGGTGGAGTAGGCAGTGCATTTTGAGTAGAAACTGAGGGAATCGATGGTGGGTCGAAAGGTGGGAGATGTGGAGGTTGTGAGTAGTGCGAAGTTATAGGAGTTGTGAAATATTGTTGAAGTGGCTGTGGAAAAGCCTGTGGTTAGGAATGGTATGGCTTTGATTGGCTCTGTTGCTGGAACTGGGAAGTGGATTGTGCAATGTAACTTTGATAGTGAGGAGCTGCAACCATTTGATTTTTAATATTGGAAATGTCCCAAAAAACCTTTATTTGGAATTGAAGCCATTCATTACTATCAAAATTCTCTGTATGCATCAGCAAACTGCGACAGAAGGTCATTTGGGAGTTTAGTTTCTCAGATTCAGTTTTATCCAATGCTTTTAAAATCTTCAAATCTATTTTCTTAGTTTTTCCTTCGTTGTTGAGTATCGGAGAGCTTTTTTCTTTGTTCCAATCGTTAGGCTTACTTCATGTTTTGTGTTCTCAGGAGGTTGTTGCCAAGAACCATCGGTTTTGCTTTCTTTTGCCCTCTTTTCAACCTTGGCAATGGCATCACATAGATGTTTCTATCGTTTCATCACTTCCTTACCTAAAAAAAAAAACCTTAAGTACCATCTAAGTCTAAGACATTAGCTACGTAAACAATAAAATAATATTTTTTTCGTTTTACAGATATCTAACAAGTAGACGTATTTTCACCGACCTTGATTATTCAGAAATCATAACAGCAAGAAGGATATGTTTAGATAGTAAGCACCGTTTTTTTTTGTGCATATTGGTAGCTACGGAAAAGACTGTGACTCGTCGATTTTTAAAACAGACTCAGATGTGGAAATCAATAGAAATCAGTTCAAAAAATCTATTACAGAAAGAGCATTATTTTTTTTGGTGATGCAGCATTTGGGCTACATAAACATTCGATAAGGCCTTATGCTGGGGCACATTTAACAGTCGAAAAGATAATCTTTAACTATCGATTGTGCCGAGCAAGAAAGTACAAAGAATGCACGTTCGGTATCCTCAGCAACAAATGGAGAATATTCCATCAAACCTTTAATGTTCAACCACAATATGCTAATGATATTGTTTTAAAGCTTGCATTATTATTGATAGAAACGGATACATGATTGAGGATACAACAGCAATTATGGAGCTGGAAGATATTCCAGTAGAGAATACTACAAGAGGAGGCCTCAAAGCAAACAATTTGAGAAACATTCTATGTAGATATTTTGTTTCAAGTGTAGGAAGGGTTTACTGGCAGATGTCCATGATATAAGGACATTCTGATCACCATGAGATCGACAACAGATAATTGTCAAATGTGCCGCCTTCTATTTAAATGTAAAATATTATTGTAACACTAGAACTTCTTAAAAAACATGACATTGTTACTAATTTTCCAATGTTTATATTATTACAAATACAACATTTGTTAATAATACCCCACCATGGTCGTCACAATAAAAAACAAATAAATAATTAAATCCAGAAACGCCTGCAATGTGAGTAAAGATCTTGTGCCACTAGAGTGTGGTCACTGCCACTTCTAGAATCTCAAAATCGAATTTTTTAACATTATATAGTACATAGTATATGTGAGAAAGTATGGACTTACCAAAATCATTTGTCTCTTTTTCTTCTAACACATCAGTCAATCGGTGGTTGCACAGCTACATCCAACGGAAAATTCACCAGGCGTTTATTTTTCCATTTAATGTATAAGCTCTAATTTACTTCAGTGTGCTACCATAGGAACGGCAGTGACAGCCAATTCTCTGGCGCGGAAAAATCCGCCATGTGTATATAGTGCTGCTTTTTATTACAAAATAATGGCAATTATATTGAACATTGTGATAATAATTCCCCCACCCCAAAGTTCTGCTTATGTATTTAATAATAAAATTTTCGCAGTTTTTTATTTAAGTTATTGAATGAAAAAATTGATAAAATCGTCCTGACCCCATCTTAGTGAGCATGTTTGCTTACTGGCTTTTATATAAATTTTATACGGGTGTATGTTGCAAGTCCAGATATAAAATGCACCAAAAGGAGCCATAAAAAAAGCCCAAAAGTTGTGAACACCAACGCATCAACAATTCTGGGTCTTCAGCCACACTTTCACTAGCGGGCGCCATGATGCACAGGCCTTACCCCAACTCTCTTCAAACTTTTTCACTACATTACGAATTGTTCGCTCAGTAGGACGTTGAAATTGACCATAACTTCCCGTAAATTTCGAAACACAATTTGAACAAAATTGTTATTTCTGTAGAACAATTGAATAATTTGAATGGGTTGAGCGGTGGTTAAGCGATCCATTTCGTAAATGTATTGTTGCAAACTAACATTTGACACTTTAAACCCGCATGATTATTGACAGATGTCCGACTTACATTGTTGCCAACATAGGAATCATCCTGTATGATTGATTCTGCATAATTATGATTAAGTGATTTTTAGCTATTACTTGTTCCGAGATCTTTAAATGAAGTTTCTCTAGCCAGAACGATTTCCCCGTGATCGTAGGAATAATCTAATGTACAAATGAGTTTTCATATGCTGTGAAAATGAGATTCTATATTTTAATAATTTTTTAGGCAAAGTCGCAAATATCGTTATTTGTGATAGCAGATATCATATTGTTTTTTTTTCATAATTTTTACATTCAATCACGAATATCACTATGAGTTACTGGATGTTTTAAAGGGTATATTCTATATTTAAATTC
Organism: Plectrocnemia conspersa; assembly: GCF_051122295.1. Lineage (NCBI taxonomy): Eukaryota > Metazoa > Arthropoda > Insecta > Trichoptera > Polycentropodidae > Plectrocnemia > Plectrocnemia conspersa. Next base: position 25,035,595 of record NW_028277177.1, on the reverse strand, counting down.
TTCTCCACATTTTTCACATTCAGTCAAAATCAGCACTATGAGTTTGGATATGTTTTGTAAGTTTGGATTTATATTTAAATGCTTTTCCATATTTTTTACATTAAAAGGCATGAACATCGCTATGAGCAATCATATGATTTGCAAGTCTGCTTTTAGAATGAAATGCTTTTCCACAATTTTCACATTTAAAGGCATGAAGGTCAGTATGAATTTGCATATGTCTTGAAAGATTCCTTTGAGATTTAAATGCTTTACCACATATTTCACATACAAAGGCATAAATGTCTCTATGAGTTTGCATATGTGCTGAAAGATTTTGTTGATATTTGAATGCTTTACCACATTTTTCACATTCAAAATCACGAACATCGCTATGAGTAGTCATATGTCTTGCGAGTCTGTTTTTAAAATGGAATGCTTTTCCACATTTTTCACATTCAAAGTCACGAACATTGCTATGAGTAATCATATGATTTGCAAGTGTGCTTTTATAATGGAATGCTTTTCCACATTTTTCACATTCAAAGACATGAATGTCTCTATGAATATGCATATGTGATGAAAGCCTGTTTTGAGATTTGAATGCTTTACCACATTTTTCACATTCAAATTTATGAATTCGAATATGTGATGCAAGATTGCGTCGAAGTTTAAATGTTTTATTACATCTTTCACATTTAAAGGCATTATCGTTTCTATGAGTTTGCATATGTGATGAAAGATACTGTTGAGATTTGAATGCTTTACCACATTTTTCACATTCAAAGCCACGAACATCGCTATGAGTAATCATATGTCTTGCAAGGTTGTCTTTATAACGGAATGCTTTTCCACAATTATCACATTCAAAGGCATGAATGTCACTATGCATTTGCATATGTCTTGAAAGATACCTTCGAAATTTAAATACTTTATCACACCTTTCACAATCAAAGGCATAAACGTTTCTGTGAGTTTGCATATGTGATGAAAGATTTTGTTGATATTTAAATGCTTTACCACATTTTTCACATTCAAAGTTGTGAACATCGCTATGAGTAGTCATATGTCTTGCGAGTCTGTTTTTAAAATGGAATGCTTTTCCACATTTTTCACATTTAAAAGCACGAATGTCTCTATGAATATGCATATGTGATGAAAGCCTGTTTTGAGATTTTAATGCTTTACCACATTTTTCACATTCAAATTTATGAATTTTCATATGTGATGAAAGTTTGTTTTGAGATTTACATGCTTTAGCACATTTTTCACATTCAAATTTATGAATTTTCATATGTGATGAAAGCTTGTACTGAGATTTGAATGCTTTACCACATTTTTCACATTTAAAGGCACGAACATCACTATGAGTAATCATATGTTTTGCAAGTACAGTTTTATAATGGAATGATTTTTCACCTTCTTCATATTCAATATCACGATTGTCGCTATGGGTTAACAAATGTCGTGTGAGACGTTTTTTAAAATCTAATGTTTTACCATTTGTGTCGCACTCATTTTTATTGGAATCATCATGTTGAAATTGAGTACATTTTTCTATTTCTAGTTCCTAAAATTAAAATTGTATTCTTTAAATAAAGTGTGAATATTTAAATTTGAAATCGAAATCTCTTCGACTATTACTTGGGTGGTGTTGTTAATTTGATGAGATAAACTGTTCGAACTGATAGTATTCGCCATAAGTACATCCTTAACATCGTGCATTTCTGAAGACAAATAATAGTTGAAATATATTGAAACATTACTAAATACTGTTTAATGTCTAACCTGTTTCGAACATATCGTCTATGTGCGTAATTTCACTGTTATCGTATTCGCGTTTAACATTTAAAAGCTTGAAAAGAAAAAAATATTTAATATCACATGCGTTAACAAGTTTCACATATTATGGTTTTTTACCTCATCTTTACATTTCATAGTGTCAAGTGTTTGTTTATCATTTTGAATATCAGCTTCTGCAAAGATTAAGTATGTAAAGTTTTACAATTTTCAATTTCACGGAATAGTGATATTATACCGGTTTTAATAAACGCCATTATAGCGCAGCTTGGAGTTGTCAGTCAATCCTAGAATGTCGCACAGCTTATGTATGGTTCAAATAGAACGAATTTTTGAGCATGACTGATAATTAGAGGGATTTAAAAACATTAAATTTCAATCGTTTGTTTGAAATGGTAATTTTAACGAATAATTTAATGGTAATTTTACCGAGTGCATTTGTATTACATATTATATTTATAGCTAAATATTTGACAAAAAGAAAAATATTAATGTTGTAAATCCACAATAAGAAAGCATATTTTAAAATGGCTCAGATAATTGGGTGTATTTTGGTGTACGGATTGTAATTTGCGGCAATTAGACTGTCAAAGGCGTAGCTAATGTGGACATATGTCTCTGGGCGCCAGACTAGGTGGGAATGCAAAACGGGATGTAAAATTTTTGCGGCATAATTTAAATTTAATTCGCATATAAAATCACTTGCATATTTCGTGAATTGATTTTTATAAAAAATGTTTTTGAAAAATTTTAATGTTAGATTTTAATTTTATTCTTTTTACAGACCAATATGATAAATTGGGATTGCTGTTTGTTATATTAGCTATTTTTGTTAATTATTTGTTGTTTTTATGTATTTTGAATATGTACTATTTATGTATTTTTTAATATGAATAAACTTTGGCGACAGGAAGTGGCGGGTGGCAATTAGACACAGATTGAGCCGCTGCAGTAATGTTTTTATTGACGATTAAAAATACTTTACATGACGTTTACAAAGTACGGGGCATACGCGCGAGAGCGTCCGAACGCCCGAAGATTGCCGGTTGAGAAAAAAATATACTAAATATATTAAATTATATTATAATATACTAAATAATTATGTAACTGTTTCTACTTATTTAATGTAAGGAATTGCTTATGAAATATTGAAAGTGACATTTCAAATTTATAATTATTACTAAAAAATATTTTTATAAAGTGATCAAACGAAAACAAATATATACAAAATTAAATTTAGTGCTACGAACGCTGTCTTATCTGGTCCTAAGACGCCTGGAGACAGTTATAATTTCAGAGACCTCAAAATTAAAAAAAGACGAACCAGGTAAACCAAAAGAAATTTTGTGGAATTACTCGAAATTATGAGTGAGATTTTTCAACTACAAGAAATACTTTGTGCAAAATATGAACACTACACGCCAGCCGAGTATCAGAATGATATGTTTTACAGTTTTGCAAATATTCTTAGAAAGAATGCAGTTGATTCACTTTGACCCTACTGGGCATTGATGGTCGAAGAATCCAGAGATATCTTACAAAGAGATCAGATCCACATTATCTGACGTTTGGTTTGGGAAAAACCTCTAGACCTTTAATATGGGAAAGTTAGATGCTCAGTCACTGCAACAGTTATCAAAAATGTAGTTTTGGAAAACATGATTGTATGATCAATTGGTCTCATCAACACGATTAATAATATACCAGAGATCGTTAATGTTTTCTATCATACAATCAGTCTATGTATTCTTATCAATTAATGGTCCCAGACATGAACTACCGTGAAAGCTCAAATTTTTCTACATTTTTAAATTGTAATTTTTATTTTATTACAATGTTTACGTCAAATGTAAAACTTAAAAAATTGTATCTAACTTTCAATAAAAAAATGTACTTTTTTATTATATTTTGAGATAATCGTTTTTTTTTGTAAACATAAATCTTCAATATATCCATCTTGTCGATTTTTTTAAACTTATTTTACGCATAATTACTTCTGTACATAGTTATTATAACACCTTTTATTTAGTGTGTGGGATAATCATTTACAAAATAGTTTTAAATGTAAAGGAATTTATTGATATAATTCTGTAACACATACAAAATTTATTAATAGACCTTTATATACACAAATATACAATTAGAAATTGACGTCCAATGTTCTAGATGAACTAGGATTTTACTGAATAACTTTTTTCCAGTCTTTTTCGCCAACGTACTCAGCAATATTTTTGTCTTTCATTTTGGTATGTTGGTATGGTGGAGTAGGCAGTGCATTTTGAGTAGAAACTGAGGGAATCGATGGTGGGTCGAAAGGTGGGAGATGTGGAGGTTGTGAGTAGTGCGAAGTTATAGGAGTTGTGAAATATTGTTGAAGTGGCTGTGGAAAAGCCTGTGGTTAGGAATGGTATGGCTTTGATTGGCTCTGTTGCTGGAACTGGGAAGTGGATTGTGCAATGTAACTTTGATAGTGAGGAGCTGCAACCATTTGATTTTTAATATTGGAAATGTCCCAAAAAACCTTTATTTGGAATTGAAGCCATTCATTACTATCAAAATTCTCTGTATGCATCAGCAAACTGCGACAGAAGGTCATTTGGGAGTTTAGTTTCTCAGATTCAGTTTTTTCCAATGCTTTTACAATCTTCAAATCTATTTTCTTAGTTTTTCCTTCGTTGTTGAGTATCGGAGAGCTTTTTTCTTTGTTCCAATCGTTAGGCTTACTTCATGTTTTGTGTTCTCAGGAGGTTGTTGCCAAGAACCATCGGTTTTGCTTTTTTTTGCCCTCTTTTCAACCTTGGCAATGGCATCACATAGATGTATCTATCGTTTCACCACTTCCTTACCTAAAAAAAAACATTAAGTACCATTTAAGTCTAAGACATTAGCTACGTAAACAATAAAATAATATTTTTTTCGTTTTTCAGATATCTAACAAGTAGACGTATTTTCACCGACCTTGATTATTCAGAAATCATAACAGCAAGAAGGATATGTTTAGATAGTAAGCACCGGTTTTTTGTGCATATTGGTAGCTACGGAAAAGACTGTGACTCGTTGATTTTTAAAACAGACTCAGATGTGGAAATCAATAGAAATCAGTTCAAAAAATCTATTACAGAAAGAGCATTATTTTTTTTGGTGATGCAGCATTTGGGCTACATAAACATTCGATAAGGCCTTATGCTGGGGTACATTTAACAGTCGAAAAGATAATCTTTAACTATCGATTGTGCCGAGCAAGAAAGTACAAAGAATGCACGTTCGGTATCCTCAGCAACAAATGGAGAATATTCCATCAAACCTTTAATGTTCAACCACAATTTGCTAATGATATTGTTTTAAAGCTTGCATTATTATTGATAGAAACGGATACATGATTGAGGATACAACGGCAATTATGGAGCTGGAAGATATTCCAGTAGAGAATACTACAAGAGGAGGCCTCAAAGCAAACAATTTGAGAAACATTCTATGTAGATATTTTGTTTCAAGTGTAGGAAGGGTTTACTGGCAGATGTCCATGATATAAGGACATTCTGATCACCATGAGATCGACAACAGATAATTGTCAAATGTGCCGCCTTCTATTTAAATGTAAAATATTATTGTAACACTAGAAGTAAGTTACAAGCATAATAAAACTTCTTAAAAAACATGACATTGTTACTAATTTTCCAATGTTTATATTATTACAAATACAACATTTGTTAATAATACCCCACCATGGTCGTCACAATAAAAAACAAATAAATAATTAAATCCAGAAACGCCTGCAATGTGAGTAAAGATCTTGTGCCACTAGAGTGTGGTCACTGCCACTTCTAGAATCTCAAAATCGATTTTTTTAACATTATATAGTACATATAGTCTATTTATTTTCAAGAGTCAGTGCGCAAGAACATTGTTTAACGCGTAATCATAACATGCTTTTAAATTTCTGCCCTGTGATTGGTCGTTCGCCGTAAGATCAATCGTTTCATTGAGAACGACCAAGCACAAGGCAGAAATTTAAGAGCACATTTTGATTACGCGTTAAACAATGTTCTTGCGCACTGACTCTTGAAAATAAATAGACTATAGTATATGTGAGAAAGTATGGACTTACCAAAATCATTTGTCTCTTTTTCTTCTAACACATCAGTCAATCGGTGGTTGCACAGCTACATCCAACGGAAAATTCACCAGGCGTTTATTTTTCCATTTAATGTATAAGCTCTAATTTACTTCAGTGTGCTACCATAGGAACGGCAGTGACAGCCAATTCTCTGGCGCGGAAAAATCCGCCATGTGTATATAGTGCTGCTTTTTATTACAAAATAATGGCAATTATATTGAACATTGTGATAATAATTCCCCCACCCCAAAGTTCTGCTTATGTATTTAAAAATAAAATTTTCGCAGTTTTTTATTTAAGTTATTGAATGAAAAAATTGATAAAATCGTCCTGACCCCATCTTAGTGAGCATGTTTGCTTACTGGCTTTTATATGAATTTTATACGGGTGTATGTTGCAAGTCCAGATATAAAATGCACCAAAAGGAGCCATAAAAAAAGCCCAAAAGTTGTGAACGCCAACGCATCAACAATTCTGGGTCTTCAGCCACACTTTCACTAGCGGGCGCCATGATGCACAGGCCTTACCCCAACTCTCTTCAAACTTTTTCACTACATTACGAATTGTTCGCTCAGTAGGACGTTGAAATTGACCATAACTTCCCGTAAATTTCGAAACACAATTTGAACAAAATTGTTATTTCTGTAGAACAATTGAATAATTTGAATGATCGCTTAACCACCGCTCAGGTGGTTAAGCGATCCATTTCGTAAATGTATTGTTGCAAACTAACATTTGACACTTTAAACCCGCATGATTATTGACAGATGTCCGACTTACATTGTTGCCAACATAGGAATCATCCTGTATGATTGATTCTGCATAATTATGATTAAGTGATTTTTAGCTATTACTTGTTCCGAGATCTTTAAATGAAGTTTTCTAGCCAGAACGATTTCCCCGAGATCGTAGGAATAATCTAATGTACAAAAGAGTTTTCATATGCTGTGAAAATGAGATTCTATATTTTAATAATTTTTTAGGCAAAGTCGTAAATATCGTTATTTGTGATAGCAGATATCATATTGTTTTTTTTTCATAATTTTTACATTCAATCACGAATATCACTATGAGTTACTGGATGTTTTAAAGGGTATATTCTATATTTAAATTCTTCTCCACATTTTTCACATTCAGTCAAAATCAGCACTATGAGTTTGGATATGTTTTGTAAGTTTGGATTTATATTTAAATGCTTTTCCACATTTTTTACATTAAAAGGCATGAACATCGCTATGAGCAATCATATGATTTGCAAGTCCGCTTTTAGAATGAAATGCTTTTCAACAATTTTCACATTTAAAGGCATGAAGGTCAGTATGAATTTGCATATGTCTTGAAAGATTCCTTTGAGATTTAAATGCTTTACCACATATTTCACATACAAAGGCATAAATGTCTCTATGAGTTTGCATATGTGCTGAAAGATTTTGTTGATATTTGAATGCTTTACCACATTTTTCACATTCAAAGTCACGAACATCGCTATGACTAGTCATATGTCTTGCTAGTCTGTTTTTAAAATGGAATGTTTTTCCACATTTTTCACATTCAAAGTCACGAACATTGCTATGAGTAATCATATGATTTGCAAGTGTGCTTTTATAATGGAATGCTTTTCCACATTTTTCACATTCAAAGGCATGAATGTCTCTATGAATATGCATATGTGATGAAAGCCTGTTTTGAGATTTGAATGCTTTACCACATTTTTCACATTCAAATTTATGAATTCGAATATGTGATGCAAGATTGCGTCGAAGTTTAAATGTTTTATTACATCTTTCACATTTAAAGGCATTATCGTTTCTATGAGTTTGCATATGTGATGAAAGATACTGTTGAAATTTGAATGCTTTACCACATTTTTCACATTCAAAGCCACGAACATCGCTATGAGTAATCATATGTCTTGTAAGGTTGTTTTTATGACGGAATGCTTTTCCACAATTATCACATTCAAAGGCATGAATGTCACTATGCATTTGCATATGTTTTGAAAGATAACTTCGAAATTTAAATACTTTATCACATCTTTTACAATCAAAGGCATAAACGTTTCTGTGAGTTTGCATATGTGATGAAAGATTTTGTTGATATTTGAATGCTTTACCACATTTTTTACATTCAAAGTCGTGAACATCGCTATGAGTAGTCATATGTCTTGCGAGTTTGCTTTTAAAATGGAATGCTTTTCCACATTTTTCACATTTAAAGGCACGAATGTCTCTATGAATATGCATATGTGATGAAAGCCTGTTTTGAGATTTGAATGCTTTACCACATTTTTCACATTTAAATTTATGAATTTTCATATGTGATGAAAGTTTGTTTTGAGATTTACATACTTTACCACATTTTTCACATTCAAATTTATGAATTTTCATATGAGATGAAAGCTTGTATTGAGATTTGAATGCTTTACCACATTTTTCACATTCAAATTTATGAATTCGCATATGTGATGCAAGATTTTGTCGGAGTTTAAATGTTTTACTACATTTTTCACATTTAAAGGCATAATCGTTTCTATGAGTTTGCATATGTGATGAGAGATACTGTTGAGATTTGAATGCTTTACCACATTTTTCACATTCAAAGCCACGAACATCGCTATGAGTAATCATATGTCTTGTAAGGTTGTTTTTATGACGGAATGCTTTTCCACAATTATCGCATTCAAAGGCATGAATGTCACTATGCATTTGCATATGTTTTGAAAGATAACTTCGAAATTTAAATACTTTATCACATCTTTTACAATCAAAGGCATAAACGTTTCTGTGAGTTTGCATATGTGATGAAAGATTTTGTTGATATTTGAATGCTTTACCACATTTTTTACATTCAAAGTCGTGAACATCGCTATGAGTAGTCATATGTCTTGCGAGTTTGCTTTTAAAATGGAATGCTTTTCCACATTTTTCACATTTAAAGGCACGAATGTCTCTATGAATATGCATATGTGATGAAAGCCTGTTTTGAGATTTGAATGCTTTACCACATTTTTCACATTTAAATTTATGAATTTTCATATGTGATGAAAGTTTGTTTTGAGATTTACATACTTTACCACATTTTTCACATTCAAATTTATGAATTTTCATATGAGATGAAAGCTTGTATTGAGATTTGAATGCTTTACCACATTTTTCACATTCAAATTTATGAATTCGCATATGTGATGCAAGATTTTGTCGGAGTTTAAATGTTTTACTACATTTTTCACATTTAAAGGCATAATCGTTTCTATGAGTTTGCATATGTGATGAGAGATACTGTTGAGATTTGAATGCTTTACCACATTTTTCACATTCAAAGCCACGAACATCACTATGAGTAATCATATGTCTTGCAAGGTTGTCTTTATAACGGAATGCTTTTCCACAATTATCACATTCAAAGGCATGAATGTCACTATGCATTTGCATATGTTTTGAAAGATACCTTCGAAATTTAAATACTTTATCACACCTTTTACAATCAAAGGCATAAACGTTTCTGTGAGTTTGCATATGTGATGAAAGATTTTGTTGATATTTAAATGCTTTACCACATTTTTCACATTCAAAGTTGTGAACATCGCTATGAGTAGTCATATGTCTTGCGAGTCTGTTTTTAAAATGGAATGCTTTTCCACATTTTTCACATTTAAAAGCACGAATGTCTCTATGAATATGCATATGTGATGAAAGCCTGTTTTGAGATTTGAATGCTTTATCAAATTTTTCACCCTCAAATTTATGAATTTTCATATGTGATGAAAGCTTGTATTGAGATTTGAATGCTATACCACATTTTTCACATTCAAAGGCAAGAATGTCTGTATGAATTCGCATATGTGATGCAAGATTGTGTCGAAGTTTAAATGTTTTATTACATCTTTCACATTTAAAGGCATAATAGTTTCCATGAGTTTGCATATGTGATGAAAGATACTGTTGAAATTTAAATGCTTTATGACATTTTTCACATTCAAAGCCACGAACATCGCTATGAGTAATCATATGTCTTGCAAGGTTGCATTTGTAATGGAATGCTTTACCACATGTTTCACATTCAAAGTTACAGACATCGCTATGAATTACCAGATGTCGTGAAAGGTAGCTATTGCATTTAAATGCTTTTCCACATTTTTCGCATTCAAAGGCAGAAACCTTATGAATTCGCATATGTTTTGAAAGGTATTTTTGAGATTTGAAAGCTTTACTACATTTTTTACATTTAAAGGCACGAACGTCACTATGAGTAATCATATGTTTTGCAAGTAAGGTTTTATAATGGAATGATTTTCCACCTTTTTCATATTCAATATCACGATTGTCGCTATGAGTTAACAAATGTTGTGTGAGACGTTTTTTAGAATCTAATGTTTTACCACATATTTCAAACTCATTTTTATTGGTATCATCATGTTGAAATTGAGTACGTTTTTCTATTTCTAATTCCTAAATAAAATTATATTCTATAAGTAAGTTGTAAATATTGAAATATATGAAAAACGAAATCTTTTCGACTATTACTTTGGCGGTGTTGTTAATTTGATGAGATAAAATATCCAAACTGATAGTATTCGCCTCAAGTACATCCTTAACATCGTGCGTTTCTGAAATCAAATGATTGTATAAATAGAAATAACGTTACTGAATACTGTTTAATGTCTAACCTGTTTCGAACATGTCGTCTATGTGCGTAACTTCACTGTTATCGTATTCTCCTTTAGCATTGAAAAACTTGAAAAGAAAAGATTATTTAATATTACATGTGTTAACAAGTTTAATATATTATGGTTCATTACCTCAACTTCACATTGTATCATGTCAAATGTTCCTTCGTCGTTTTGTGTGTCAGCTTCTGCAATGTATAAAACGTTTAAAACGTTTTGTCGGGAAACCGTGAAATGCATGTCATTAATGAATACAATAAGCTTCGTTTCAAACTGCTATTTTTAACATAAATCAATTTCACGGAGTAATGATATTGTCTGTGCAGCAAACATTTTAATTGTTACTTAGATATCATAAGATTATACCGGTTTTAATGAACGCCATTGTAACTCGGCTTAGTTTTCAGTTGACACTAGAAAGGCTCAAAGCTAATGTTTGGTTCAAATAGAGCGAATTTCTGAGCATGACTGAAAAATAAGGGGTATTTAAAAACACTAAAAATATATAATCGTTAGTTTTAAATAGTAATTTTATTGTGTTTTTACCAAATAATTTCTCTGAAACAATAAATTTGTGAAGTAGTTGCAGTTTCGCGATATATTTGTCTTGCATATCCTATTGTAAAATTGTCAATGTTAACTGCGTTTGAACGCACAAACCGGCATGGCGAATAAGCCCTAGTCGCGGATGCCGGACCTAGCCGTCATTACTTTTTGAATCTATGCGACATTTTTTTAATATTTGCTATTGAAACAAAAAATATTAGTGATGTATTAGGGGACGTATTAGTTTTTGGTAAGTGACAGATATTGTTTAAAACAAATTGGATGGGAGATTTAAATATTAATAACAGTCCTGGACGTGGAAGAACTGCAAAATTGGGTAAAGACATATTGAACACAGAAATTGAAAATAATCCAACCCAAACAATCTATCAGCTGGCAGAGTTCTTAGAATCCACCTTTCATGATCGTGTCAAAAAAATCGGGAAGAATTGGACCGCACTATAACGCGCCGAGAAGTGGAGAAGTGTGTGCGTGAATGTGCTAGATGCCACACGATTGATCCTCATCCGGTCACACGCGAACCTGGAGCGCTCAACGTGAATGAAAATTGGACGAGGCTGGCAGTCGACGTGACGCACTTGAGAATCATGGACTGCGGTCCGTCCAGATATGGCATTTGGTGAGAGCTCCGATCAGAGTGCGCGACGGAGATAGTTCAGCACCTAGAAGAAATATTCTTGGAGAGAGGCCCCCCACGTGAGCTGCTGATGGACAACGGTACGTCGTTCAGATCAGAGAAGACGGCGGTCATGTGTGAGAAATGGAATACACGGCGTACCGACCGCAGGGGAACGGCATCGTAGAGAGGCACCATGGTACGATAAAGAGGACGGCAGCTAGGAGCAAGATATCTCCACTCCAGGCTGTCTTCTGGTACAATATAGCAGCTAGAGATACAGCGGAGGAGGACTCTACCCCAGCGAGGCTGCTACACAAGTACGAATGGAGACACCCCTTAGCACCAAGGCCCGAGCCATCCCCAGTGCAATCGCCTTTCACGGTGGGCGAGAGAGTCCTGATCAAGCCTACGCGCCCGTCGTGCACGGAAGAGTGGACTTTAGGGCACGTGACGGACATCGCATCGCGGAACAATATAGTTGTCGACGGCGTACCGCGGCACGTGTTAGACTTGAGACGGGCTCCACCGAAAGACACTAACACGACCCGAGGATCCTGGCTGCAGTGGAGCGCGCCGTTCCAACCCGAATCCGAGCAACTGGTCGGCACTTGAGTAGCATTGGCGTGACGGTTTTCTCTCTCTCCACTGCCAACCTTCCTGGCGTGCGACGCATCTTCTCGCGTCCGCCTTTTTTACAATGTAAACAACTGTAACAGTCAATAAATATACTACTGCAGCGGCTCAATCTGTGTCTAATTGCCACCCGTCACCATCACCGTCCCTAAAATCTCAAGTAAATATTGCGCTTTCGTTTGATATCACGGCGCCCCACAATATCTAGCGCCCCAAGCGATCGCCTGTACTGCCTGCCCCTCCGTGAATTTTTATTTATATAGAACAATTTTAACGCGTTTAACGATGGTTAAGCGATTCATTTCGTAAATGTGCTATTGCAAACTAACATTTGACACCTTGAACACCCTTGATTATTGACAGATGTCTGATTTGCAGTGCTGTCAACATAGGAAGCTTGAATCGGGTCATGATCTAGTGATTTTTAATTACCCAAATTGGTGAGGGAATACCACAAGAAAAGCCAGCGTTTAATTGTATTAAATTATTTATTTAAATTAAGACAAAAAAAAAAAAAAAAATTTATCTAAAATAGCTAAAATTTCTTTTCTGGCTTTTATTTTTATTCGGTGGCAATTTTTTTAAAACCGAACTAACGTAATTACTGAATGTTGGATCAACATCAATTTCTTCGCTCAGTCTTTGCATTACTTTATGCAAACTTTCTTCTTTCTCCTTTATGAACTTCAGGAATTTATCACAATGTTTTGCGATACGTTTGGGTCTGGTCCTCAGAGGTGGAGGTGGCGGAATTTGTAATGATGAATGTGAATTTTCGTTATCGTTCACTTGTTGCTCAAGAGCTGAAGTAGACGGCTGCGATATGGGATCAAAATTTGAATCTGAATTTGTATTTATACTGCTTTTAATATTTCTTTCTATCGAAATTTGTTCTTTAAATCACAATATTTCAAATAAGTCCCACTTACAGCGTTTAGATTTTGCAGCTGAACTAGTGCTGCATTTTATTTTACGTTTATAAGAATCTCTTACATGTATCCATTGTTTTCTACGATCTACATCTGAAACAAAAAATTAAAAATGTTATGCATAATTGTAATAAAAATAGGAAATGCATCTGTGTGTAATCATTTGATCGAAATTAACAAATCATCAATAAAATGTAATAATCAATTACTGACAATATGCTTCTTTTTCCAGAAGTGTTTCATTTTTTTATCGACTTTTTTTGTTTGCAGGTTCATGGCTACGCTTCTTTTTTTTGTGTATCATATATCTGCCTGTAGCATTTCGGTAATTGTCAAAGAGGCTCTTAAGCATTTAAAAATAAAACTATTACCTACTTTTATGCCTGCACCAGCAGAGAGAAACTTTAAATATATTGCTGAAGAATTTTGGAATAAATAAAATTTCCCGAATTGTTCTGGTGCCTTAAATGGCAAACATGTTCGTATAAAGGCACCAGGAAACAGTAGTTCCTTTTTCTTTTTTTACAAAGAATTCTTTTCACTTATATTTTAGCTTTTGTAGATGCTAATTATAAATTTATATCAGTGCGTGTTGGTGCTTATAGAAGAGAAAGTGGCAAGTGATACAAATGAAGCCATATCTGAGAAAAATTGCCAAAAATGATACAACTAAGGAGATATTTAACTATCGCTTGTGTCGTGCCAAAAGAGTTTCAGAAAATGCATTCGGTCTACTAAGCCAAGTTTTCACAATATTTTAGTACTAAGTATAACAAGTTTATCCGAGACTTGCGTCGACTTGGTATTAGTTGCGTGTTGTTTACATAATCGATACTTGGAAAATTTCCTTCAATCTGTGTCTTAGTTCAATGCTGAAGAACCAACTCAGGGCCGGCCCGCGGGGCAGGCAGTACAGGCGATCGCCTGGGGCGCTAGATTTTGTGGGGCGCCGTGATACCAAATAAAGGCGTAATATTCACTTAAAATAATCAAACAATATTGTTAAAGAATATAATTTGCTATTATTTTTTGTTTACACTACTGTGCACTCTTTAGATTATTTCACGCGTAAAAAATCGCGACGAAAATAAAACTACAAATTCTTAAATACCCACAATCGCAAAAAAGAATATGGTGTCAAATATAATATTAAATTAATTTAATTTGAATTATATTTTTGCGCTCATGTAATGAGTTATTAAAGTATTATTAGAGGGGGAGGGGGTGCAAATTTAGTTTTTGCCTGGGGCGCCAAATAACCTAGGGCCGGCCCTGAACCAACTCAAAATAATATGCGATCTTTGAATCGAACATGAGACTTTGTAAGCAGGATCGGGTTTGAAATACAAAAGCAATAGAAATACTTTTTAAATTCAGATATAGGGACAGTTTCTTAGCAAGAAAATCGTATAAACAGGAAAAACAAGACATAAATTACAATTATGATAATTTTGTTCATTGTTTGTAAAAATCAAAATTAAAATGTTTCAAAAAATAACAAACCTGTTTAATTTCACTGCAATAGCACTCCAAATATTCTCGAAGGCACACATCTTTATATGATCCATTTTGAGGACAATATAGGAGCCCATTTACTTTGATTAAATTAATCAGAAGATATTCTTCTTCAATAGAAAACATAGCCATGGCTAACGGCCATTTTACATTAGAATGTTTTTTTCCATAACTTTTACATTCAGTCACGAGCCCCACTATGAGTTACTAGGTGTTTTAAAAGGTATGTTTTAGATTTAAATGCTTTTCCACATTTTTCACATTCAAAGTCACAAACATCGCTATGAGTTTGCATATGTTTTGAAAGTATGGCTTTATATTTGAATGACTTGCCACATTTTTCACATTCAAAGTCGCAAACATCACTATGAGTTACCTGATGTTGTGAAAGGTAGGTTTTACATTTAAATGCTTTTCCACATTTCTCACATTCGAAAGCACGGACGTCTCTATGAATTTGCATATGTGATGAAAGATTGTTTTGAGATTTGAATGCTTTACCACATTTTTCACATTTAAAGTGACGAACATTACTATGAGTAATCATATGTTTTGCTAATGTGATTTTATAATGGAATGATTTTCCACATTTTTCACATTCAAAGACATGATTATCGCTATGAATTTGCATATGTATTGAAAGTTTGGCTTTATAATTGAATGCTTTTCCACATATTTCGCATTCAAAAGCACAAACGTCTCTATGAATTTGCATATGTGATAAAAGATTGCTCTGAGATTTTAATGCTTTACCACATTTTTCACATGCAAATGCACGAATGTGAGTATGAATTAGCATATGTGATGAAAGATTCTTTTGAGATTTGAATGCTTTACCACATTTTTCACACTTAAAGTCACGAACATTGCTATGACTAGTCATATGTTTTGCAAGTGCAGTTTTATAATGGAATGCTTTTGCACATTTTTCACATTCAAAGGCGCGAATGTCTCTATGAATTTGCATATGTAATGAAAGATTTTTTTGAGATTTGAATGCTTTACCACATTTTTCACATTTAAAGGCGCAAGTGTCTCTATGAATTTGCATATGTGATGAAAGATTGTTTTGAGATTTGAATGCTTTACCGCATTTTACACATTCAAAGTCACGAACATCGCTATGAGAAATCATGTGTTTTGCAAGTGCACTTTTATAATGGAATGCTTTTCCACATTTTTCACATTCAAATGCACGAATGTCTCTATGAATTTGCATATGTGATGAAAGATTCTTTTGAGATTTGAATGCTTTACCACATTTTTTACATTCAAAGGCACGTACATCTCTATGAATTTGCATATGTGATGAGAGGTTGTTTTGGGATTTAAATGCTTTACCACACTTTTCACATTCAAAGTTACGAACATCGTTATGAGTAATCATATGTTTTGCAAGTACAGTTTTATAATGGAATGATTTTCCACATTTTTCACATTCAAAATCACGAATGTCGTTATGAGTTAACAAATGTCGTGTGAGGCATTTTTTAAAATCTAATGTTTTACCATATATGTCACACTCATATTTATTATCATCTTGTTGAAATTGAGTACATTTTTCTATTTCCAGCTCCTAAAAATAAATTGTATTCTTTAAATAAGTTGTAAATATCGAAGAATATGAAGAACGAAATCTATTCGACTGTTACTTCGGTTGTGTTCTTAATTTGATGAGAAAAACTGTCCGAACTAATAGTATTCGCCAAAAGTACATCCTTAACATCGTGCATTTCTGAAGTCAAATATATTGAATTGAAATATATTGAAACGTTACTGAATACTGGGTAATGTCTAACCTGTTTCGAACATATCGTCTATGTTCGTAATTTCACTGTTGTCGTATTCGCGTTTAACATTTAAAAGCTAGAAAAGGAAATAATATTTAATATTACATGTGTTAATAAGTTTCACAAATCATGGTTCTTTACCTCATCTTTACATTGCATCGTGTCAAGTGTTTCTTTGTCGTTTTGAGTGTCAGTTTCTGCAAAGATTAAGTGTATAAAGTTTTGTCCGGGAACTGAGAAACGTATGTTATTGCTGAACACAAGAAGCTTTGTTTTTAACTGCTATTTTTAACATAAATCACCGGTTTTAATAAACGCCATTGTAACTCGACTCGGAGCTGTCAGTCAGTCAATGCTAGAATGTCTCAATACTGTTTGGTCCAAATATTAAAAAACACTAAATTTTAATCGTTTCTTTAAAATGGTAATTTTACCGAATAACTTAATAGAAATTTTACTTTGTTATTTTAACTTATAATTTCTTCAATACATTAAATATTTGTATATATCCGAATATGAAAAAGACAATGTACTTTATTAGTTATTTATTTTCTCTAATTAAGTATATTTTAAGAAATAGTACAGAAATATGTATTACATATTATTTGTAAAGCTTAATATTTGATGAAAATAATAATATTAATATTGTAAATCCATAATGAGAAAGCATATTTTAAAATGGCTCAGATTAATTGTTTGTATTTTTCCGGACGGATTGTGATGTGTGGTAATCAGTCTGCTGCAGTACCAAAGGTATAATTAATATGGACCTATGTCCCTGGGAGTGTAATGAAAACACGGGACATCCGTATAATATAAGTATGATATCAACATTTTGTTATGATAAAAAATATTACAAATATATATTATTTTGTAGAAACCGGGAAAATACGGGAAAAAAATTGGGAAGCTGCCAATGCTAGAACATCTTACATTCTAAATTGCCAAGTATATACAGGCATGAGCAATAATAAAAGTGAAGTCAATCAAGGGATGAGAGTCGTCAAGGTAATGATAGCAAAATATAACAGTACCAAGAGAAATATTATCACAGACAATTTTTTCACATATATTCCTTTAGCTCACTGGCTATTACAAAACGATTTAATTCTTGCTGTTATATTGAGGGCCAACAAGCCTGAAATACCGAAGGAGTTTTAAAGGGAAAGTTGAAAGAACTGTATATTAGTTTGTTTGGTTTTGTTGATAGCATGTGCTTGGCGTCTTGTGTTTAAAAGAAATTCACATTGTTTTGTTGCTAAGTACAAAAGTTTTTAACACAGATAGTGAAGGTAGCAAAAACAAACGACCACCGGTAATTAACTAAAGACGGAATAGCGTAGTTCGTAGCGTCTCATATTAGTAACTCTGAGCTGCCGGGGCTCGAGCCCCGGCAGCGGCACTCGAATTTTTATTGATAAAAAATGAGCTATTATAAAAAAAAACAGTCTCAGCTGCAGTGAAATCTATTAGTAATAAATTTAATAATAATTTATAATTATTTTTATCACATAATAATTTATAATTATTAATATAGATGTCACCGATTCCCATTCTTGCAGCCTGGTGGTTAATACTTACTTGTAGGTATTCATTATATCTGATTAACTCAGTTGGTACTGATTTGTCCCGTTGTAACGCATTGGGCGTACGCATGTCAGGTTACAACGGAATATTTAAAAAAATAAAAATAGCAGAACAAAAGGCGGAGTCGATTTATGAGACAAAATGACTCATGAATATTATAAACCGTAAAAGTCAGCGATAGAATTATTCGCGAAGACTTTAACCCCCGAATATTTTCCTACATCGTCTTCGCCCAGTAGTACTCGTAATATTGCACGAAGACGTACGTGTAACTTTTGTTCTGGTAATAAAATTACTCGTGTATCGTGTTTTGTATGTTGCAGAGCTGTGTGTCAAACGCATAAAGTAATAAGATGCCCGGATTGCTAGGCATTTAGAATATTTTTAATTTATTATTTTTGTATGTTATATGTTTATAGATATATGTTTTTGTGGGGCCTGTTTATATTTATATATCGATTTTATTATGGCCAAAACTTGGCGGCACTCTAGTGGCACGGGCGTGACAGTTCTTCTCTCGAGTGGCAGCACTGGTGGGACTCGCAACGGCTGGTTGCGGGTCCGGCCGCTGATCCGCGCATCGTTTATATAAACATGTAAACAACTTCAAATAATTCAATAAAATATTACTTCAGCGGCTCAATCTGTGTCTAATTGCCACCCGTCACCCTCCCGTCGTCAAAATATGTTTTTTATCATTCAGTTTTTAATATTATTTGTTAAAAAAATATATTTTGTTTTAATGCAAACGTTTGAGAAACGTCATCGGGTTTGAGTAGGAAATGCGTTTGTGTGCGTGAATAAACAATGAGAAAAGGCATAGTATGGTCTCGGTATATCACAATTAAATTACGAGTTTCTCTCCATCAATACATATTTATCAGGTTAGCTCAAATAACGAAAACTGACAGTTTTTCTGAAAGGGTTGTAGTTAATGATTTTTTTACGAAAACGGCGGACTCGCTACTTCTTATGTCATAATTGGTTAAAAATCAACATTTAATTTTCAAGATATTTTGCCATAACTGAGCTAGTTTAACTATTGCCTTTTTTGGAAGCTTTTTAATAATTTCGCCAGTTATTAATTCGAACCCGGCTGCTTTATTTCAATTAATATTAGTTATTTTTATAGCTACTTCTGTTGGTGTTACATTAATTTTTATTTCTGTTTTCATGGTTTTCAATAAAAGCGATTTATGAATATTCCGGTTTCAAATCACTAATCTTTGCATGCGAATTGACTACACAGCACAGTAACGCACGGATTTATTGGCAAAGTAAATGAAAGGTTAATTATGATTAAGTAAATTTTAGTTATTACCCAAACAGTAAAAAAATACCCCAAGAAAAACAGACCTTAAATTTTATTAAATTATTTATTTAAATTAAGACCAGAAAGACCTCAATGAATCACGATGGGTAAAAAATAATACATTGTAAAGGTTACCTCAATGAATCACGATGGGTAAAAAAATAATAAATTGTAAGAAAGAAAAATTCATAAAATATTGAAATTAAATTATATGCACAAGACCAGCATCTCATAGTTTACATTAATAAATGGATCAATGTGCAATTCCAGCCTATTAATCGTAGGAATAATCTAATATACGTATCAGATCGGAAGATCTTTAGTTTTTATATGATGTGAAACTGAAATTTTATATTATAATTCTTTTTCCCCTTTTTTACAGTTGAAGTTGCAAATATCGCTAAGAGATTTCACGAACTCGAAATGTTTGTGTTCATATTGTAATATTTTTTTCCATAATTTTTGCATTCAATCACGAACACAAGTATGAATTAAGTTTTAAAAGGTATGTTCTAGATTTAAATTCTTTTCCACATTTTTCACATTCAGTCAAAATCATCACTATGAGTTTGGATATGTTTTGTAAGTTTGGATTTATATTTAAATGCTTTTCCACATTTTTTACATTCAAAGGCATGAACATCGCTATGAGCAATCATATGATTTGCAAGTCCGCTTTTATAATGAAATGCTTTTCCACAATTTTCACATTTAAAGGCATGAAGGTCAGTATGAATTTGCATATGTCTTGAAAGATTCCTTTGAGATTTAAATGCTTTACCACATATTTCACATACAAAGGCATAAATGTCTCTATGAGTTTGCATATGTGATGAAAGATACCGTCGATATTTGAATGCTTTACCACATTTTTCACATTCAAAGTCACAAACATCGCTATGAGAAGTCATATGTTTTGTGAGTTTACTTTTATGATGGAATAGTTTTCCACATATTTCACATTCAAAGGCATGACTGTCACTATGTGTTTGCATATGTGATGAAAGATACTGTTGATATTTGAATGCTTTACCACATTTTTCACATTCAAAACCACGAACATCGCTATGAGAAAGCATATGTTTTGCAAGTCCACTTTTATAATGAAATGCTTTTTCACATAATTCACATTCATGGGTACGAATGTCTGTATTAAATCGCAAATGTGATGAAAGACTCTTTCGAGATTTAAATGCTTTACCACATCTTTTACATTTAAAGGCTAAAATGTCTCTATGAGTATGCATATGTAATGAAAGATGCGTTTGAGATTTGAAAGCTTTATCACATTTTTCACATTCAAAGTCACGATCATCACTATGAGAAATCATATGTTTTACAAGTCCACTTTTATGATGAAATGCTTTTCCACATTTTTCACATTTAAAGTCACGAACATCACTATGACTAGTCATATGTTTTGCAATTGCAGTTTTGTAATAGAATGCTTTTCCACATTTTTCACATTCAAAGTCACGAACATCGCTATGAGTAATCATATGTGTTGTAAGTTGCCTTTTATAATAGAATGTTTTTCCACATTTTTCACATTCAAAAGCATGCATGTCACTATGAATTTGCAAATGTGAAAAAAGATTTCTTCGAGATTTAAATGCTTTACCACATCTGTCACATTTAAAGACATAAACGTCATTATGAGTTTGCACATGTTCTGAAAGGTTGTTTTGAGATTTGAAAGCTTTACCACATTTTTCACATTTAAAGTGACGAACATCGATATGAGTAATCATATGTTCTGCAAGTACGGTTTTATAATGGAATGATTTTCCACATTTTTCACATTCAAAGGCACGAACGTCTCTATGAATTTTCATGTGTGATGAAAGAGTGTTTTGAAATTTAAATGCTTTACCACATTTTTCACATTTAAAGTGACGAACATTGTTATGAGTAATCATATGTTTTGCAAGTGCAGTTTTATAATGGAATGCTTTTCCACATTTTTCACATTCAACGGCAGGAATGTCTCTATGAATTTGCATATGTAATGTAAAATTTTCTTGAGATTTGAAAGCTTTACAACATTTTTCACATTCAAAGGCACAAATGTCTCTATGAATTTGCATATGTGATTTAAGATTGTTTTGAGATTTGAATGCTTTACCACATTTTTCACATTCAAAGTCACGAACATTGCTATGACTAATCATATGTTTCGTAAGTTCATTTTTATATTGGAAAACTTTTACACATTTTTCACATTCAAATGCATGAAGGTCGCTATGAATTTGCATATGTGATGAAAGGTTTTTTTGAGATTTGAAAGCTTTACCACATTTTTCACATTTAAAGAGACGAACATCACTATGAGTAGTCATATGTTTTGCAAGTACGGTTTTATAACGGAATGATTTTCCACATTTTTCACATTCAAAGACAGGAATAGAGCAATAATTTTGCATATGTGATGAAAGATTGGTTTTAGATTTGAATGCTTTACCACATTTTTCACATTCAAAGTCACGAACATTGCTATGAGTAATCATATGATTTGCAAGTGTGCTTTTATAATGGAATGCTTTTCCACATTTTTCGCATTCAAAGGCATGAACGTCTCTATGAATAAGCATATGTGATGAAAGACTATTTCGAGATTTGTATACTTTACCACATTTTTCACATTCAAAGTCACAAACATCACTATGAGTAAACAGATGGGATGAAAGGTAGTTTTTACATTTAAATGCTTTTCCACATTTTTCACATTCAAAATTACGAACATCTCTATGAATTATCATATGTGATGAAAGATTGTTTTGAGATTTGAATGCTTTACCACATTTTTCACATTTAAAGAGTCGAACATCGTTATGAGTAGTCATATGTTTTGCAAGTACAGTTTTATATTGAAACGATTTTCCACATTTTTTACATTCAAATGCATGCATGTCACATTTGTTAATTGCACGCATGTGAATTTGCATATGTGAAAAAATATTTCCTCGAGATTTAAATGCTTTACCACATCTGTCACATTCAAAGGCACAAACGTCTCTATGAGTTTGCATATGTTTTGAAAGGTTGTTTTGAGTTTTGAAAGTTTTACTACATTTTTCACATTCAAAGGCACGAACATCACTGTGAGTAATAATGTGTCTTGCAAGTACGGGTTTATAATGGAATGATTTTCCGCATTCGTCACATTCAAAATCACGAACATCCCTGTGACTTTTTATATGTTCTGAAAGGTGGCTTTTATATTTATAAGTTTTTCCACATGTTTTACATTCAAAATCACGAATGTCGCTATGAGTGAACAAATGTTGTGTGAGACGTTTTTTAGAATCTAATGTTTTACCACATATGTCACACTCATGTTTATTAGAATTATCATGTTGAAATTGAGTACATTTTTCTAGTTCCAGCTCCTAAAATTAAAATGGTATTCTTAAAATAAGTTGTAAATATCGAAATATATGAAGAACGAAATCTTATCGACTATTACTTCGGTTGTGTTCTTATTTTGATGAGATAAAATGTCCAAACAGATAGAATTCGTCATAAGTACATCCTTAACATCGTGCATTTCTGAAGTAAAATAAATTGAATTGAAATATATTGAAACGTTACTGAATACTGGGTAATGTCTAACCTGTTTCGAACATATCGTCTATGTGCGTAATTTCACTGTTATCGTACTCAGGTTTAGCATTTACAAACTTGAAAAGAAAACATTATTTAATATCACATGTGTTAACAAGTTTCACATATTATGTTTTTTTACCTCATCTTTACATTGCATTGTGTCAAGTGTTTCTCTATCATTTTGAATATCAGCTTCTGCAAAGATTAAGTATGTCAAGTTTTGTTAGGGAACTGTGAAATATATGTCATTAATGAACACAATAGCTTTGTTTCTAACTGCTATTTTCAACATAAATCAATTTCACGGTGTAGTGATATTATCTGTTAAGCAAACATTTTAATTGTTACTTAGATATTATAAGATTATACCGATTTTAATAAACGCCATTTTAACTCGGCTTGGAGCTGTCAGTCAGTCAACGCTAGAATGTCTCAATACTAACGTTTGGTCCAAATAGAATGAATTTCTGAGCATGACTGAAAAATAGAAGGATTTAAGAACACCAATTTTTTTAAATGTTTTGTTTGCAATAATAATTTTACCGATTTATAAAAAATATAATTACTTAAAAATATAAGATCAAAAGTTTATTTAAATATATTTACGTAATGTTCTGGAAACGTTTAAATGTGCTCTTCTGTGTGACCAGACGTCGTGGATTTGAGTTGTTTGTCGTGCGTTCTCATAACTATACACATATTTACCTAAATAATTCGGGGTTTATTTTCAACTCAGTAGCGGAAACTTTGCTTATTCACAGCCCCACTGGGTTAAAAATGTGCCTCGTTGCTATTGAAGAAAGCTGCCTCGGGAGGAATCTTTATAAGTATTTGCTCACACAAATTTTGCTGGTCGGTGAAGTCTGCTGGACTTGATCTTGAGCCATAATTTTTTTGAAGGGATAAAATTTAAATCGAAATCCAGAATCCTCCCCAAACTGTGGTCTTACATTCCCAAGGCAACAGCATGCCTTCGAGGAGAACGTCTTTGCGATCGCTCAATCGCTGCTCATATCGTATGCACATTTTTTGGTGTTCCAATGGACCTGCGTCGGCGTGAATCTCTTCTTATTGTGCTACCAGTTTTTAGCTGTCTAGCCCATGACCAAACTGTATTCGCTTTAGAAACAACATACTTGTGCGGAATGTAGAACCGTCGCCAAAAGTCTCTTTGCGCTGCGATTAAAAATCGGTTGTTTTCAAAATACGCGCGCACGGCAACCCCCCAATGTGCTCCGGTCCAAACCGTTTTTTTCTTATGAGGAGAGGGAATCTTCAAAAGACTTCACCAGCTTCCATGTTGCTGGTGATTGTGCCGGATTCCGCTGCTAGCAGCGACCTACCAGCTAAAACCTCTCCCCAACCTTTTTCTGGACGGCCGGTACTATCTTTCTGATATTGCACGTCAGCTCATCCAGTTTAGAGACTCTGTCCCATTAGGGCTGCTATCTTTCGCTGTCTCTCAGCTTTTTATTTGATTTTCAAGACATTAGACGCGTAGTCCTTCCATGCCCCCCAGCTCTGTAAGCTCTCCAGCATGGATTGAGCCATAGTGTCTGTTGATGCAGGCCTTCTTATGACCCTCTCAAGCGCCATTCTGTTTGCCAACTATGCTGGGCACTTGAAGACATTATGCTCTACGTCGTCGTCTTCAGAGGTGTCGCAGTAGAAGCACGCGGCACTTGCTATTTTGCCGATCCTCGTAGTGTATTAACCGAAGCAGCCGTGCACGGTCATCACTTGCGTCAGGTACGATAGCTCGCCGCCGTGTGTCCTTCTCGTCCAGAGAGATAGGTCACCGACAAGTCTATGTGTCCACCTACCCTTGGTGGACTCGTTCCATCTGCGCTGCCACTGTGCGGTTGTCACCTTTCTGGAAGCTTCTTTCTCCTGCCCGTAATATATCGCCTGCCTTTCTAGTGCGAGGATGTCTAGTGGCGGTATGCCGCACAGAGCAAGTATGGCGTCTTCGGACACAGTTCTATAAGCGGAAGCTACCCTAAGGGCGCTTCTGCGCTGGACTCTCGCCAGCGTGAGCCTAGTCCTCTTTACTTTTGTGGCTTGTGCCCATATAGGGGCACCGTAGAGAAGGACCGAGTGGACTACAACGTTGTACATTTGTCTCTTTTTTGTTTGGGTCCACCCATGTTCGGCATTAGCTTGGCGAGGTCTTCCGCGACTCTCGCGGCTTTAGATGCAGCTTCTTCCGCGTGGGCTGCAAGCGCAGCTTATCGTCGATATGCACGCCCAGGTGGCGTATTGCTCTTTTATAGATTATTTCTGAACCGTTCCATGCTATCCTGGGCGGCGGTAGCTTCCGCTTTCTTATGAAGAAGACTGCTTTGGTCCAAACCATGTTGGCTACTGAAATGGGGTCACAGACGGGACAGAAGGAGACCATGTGCACTTGCTTCCCAAAACCACTGCACGAGTATTGACCATCATAACCGTTTAATCGGTTCTGCCGCAACATGTATAAAAAATATAGACTTTGTTTCTCTATAAAAGCGTGCAATTCATTGCATTTATTGTGTTAATTTTATTTAATGAAAAAATAACTGGAATATTTGTTTATATAATGCTTAAAAACAAGTCATACTTTAAGAAAAATAAAATTAAATCAACATGAAAATCAAGTAAGAAAAACAACATATTTTTTTAATTCCCCCTTCTCGCTACGCCTCTGCTCCCTATTGTTAAAAACATAATAATAAAAATCACAATACACACATTCCTTGATTTACATGAAAAATAGTTTTATTACTTTATTGTTATTTTATTTTATAATTTGCTGATTAATTTTATCATTATGTGGTCACTTCAATTAAGAGATACTAAATTGTAAACAAACATTGGTCTTCATTGTTTTAGAATTTTATTAAATTTTTGATAAAAATTTATATATTCATTTATAATTATTCTTCACATAATATATATGACATACATAAGTACACACGTCATATTAACAATACAATAAATCAGCAATGGTGAACCTTTTTCAGGTGGCGTTTCTAAATTAAGTGAAAGGGGAATAATTATTAGTTCACAGGGTAAATACTTCAAACAACAAAAACAAGTGTAAAAAATGCATTCGAGAAAATTTAAATTCAAGGTAAAACATAACGACTTCTTGACAACTCTCCATCAATAACAAATTTGTGAAAAACAATGACAGAAAAATCTCGATGCCCGATTGAAGGTGGCAGGCAGGAACGGCCCGAGGGGTGGGCTTTACGGACAGACGCCCGAGGCGCTACCCCGAAAAAGATGGCAATTACTCCGAATGAGGGGAGGGGGGCACCATTTGATTCTATTTAACACTGTGTCGGAAGTTTTTGTAAGCTAAGGTAACCAGACGTCCTCATTTGAAAGTTGTCCTTCTCAAAAAGGTTGTCCTCTTTTATTCCTATTTTGTCCTCCTTTATTCCTATTTGTCCTCATTTTTCCTCCTTGAACAAACATTTCTAAGAAAACCTTTTATTTTGCTGAGTTTCCAATCTGTCCTCTTAAAACAAAACTTCTGAGATTGTTTTTGAATAAAAATTTCCGTAATGATATTTTTTTAGCTTTTAGGATTTTTTTTCCTCAAAAAATATTTTTTCCACATGACCTTCAGAGCCCGGAACGCTGAATATTTTCGGGCCGGGACTGATTTATTTTGACTAAATGAAAGCATACGATTTCTATGACGTTGAAATCAAGACACTTGTTTGCGGGCTCGATAAATGAATGACATATTTTTTTATATACAGTGATACCTCGGTTTTCGTCGATAATCCATCTGAAAACAATTATTGAAATCCGAAACCGACGAAGACCGAGGCAATTATTTGTAATATGTATAAACATTCGCAATCAATAAAAAAAGTACAAAAACACTAACATTGGAAAACTAACGCCGACGAAATCCGAGACAACCGACGAAAACCTAGACAAATTTTTCGGAAAAAAAATCGACGAAAACCAAAACCGACATTAACCGAAGTCAACGAAAACCGAGGTACCACTGTATAAGTAAGATTTTAACTTATACAAGTACTTGATTATACAAATCATATGTCTGCTACAGAATAATTATTAACGATTTAAAGATTTTTTTAATTAAACAATAATATTTAATTCAAACAGGCAAATTCAACATTTTTAATAACTTTCTTCGAAAATTACGACAGCGGCAATGCAATATGCGCAGCGTCGCCGCATATTTAAATTTAATTATTCAAATTTAAATTAAGACAGTCGTGACTTCATAAATTACCCCAATGCTCCACTATGATAAAAATTTAAAAATCATAAAATATCAATATTAAATAATACAAACCGGATTATTGCCTCACAGCTGACATTAAATGTATCAATAAGCCAAGCTAGTCTATTAAGGAGTTGAATAGTGACAGCCATAGGCGAATCGGCTAATACAGACGTTCTGGTTCGAACAGGCATCAGAATAAGACCCGATTGTGACCCTCGAAGACGTTCCGGAACCCATTACTGGAATTCTAATATTTTCAATAACAGTTAACATGTTCTTGTCTGGTGATTTGCGGATTTATTCAAGTTTTTATTTGTAAAATAACTATTTTTTAATTTTTACGTTTGAATTAAGCACGCCTTTACAATATTTCGTCAATGGCCGCTACTGTTCGCATTACGACGACGACACTATTTAAAACTGCGCTTAGCGCACGAAGAAAAGTTTTGACCGGACCAGTCCGTGGCCGCTAGCTGTTGCGTTCGGTCGTTTTCGTGTGTGCAAGTGACGTGAACGTATAGCCAGGATGCCTTGCTCGGCCGTGACCTTGTCGCTGGCCACCATATCGGCCATAGTGGCTGTGGCCCTAATGGCCATCGCCTTTTCCACCGACAACTGGCTCTACATAGAAGTCAAGAGAACGAATATCCAGGTAAAAACAAAAAACTTATAATAATTTCTTATTACACGATCATTTTGCGTAACGTATCAAACGCTGAATCGCTAAAAACGGAAAACATCGACGAGTGGTCAAAAGCGAAACCCGTTTCAAATAAATTGTGATCATAAACATTATTTTAACGGCCATACATCTTGAAGATTTGCGAACGCGCACCCGTTCAAATCGAATGCTGACTAATTTATTTTTAGTGGGCGTTCAAAGTTAAAATAAAAAACAGGTGAAGACGATTTAATTGAATTTATTATTATTAAATATTTTGAGATGTACATCTCAGAAATGCCATCCTTTTTGTATTTATTTTTCAAGGTAGACCGAAACAGGTTTTCTATTGAATCGCTCTCGGCTATATTGGCAACGTCGCATCATAGCGCTATTCATCTTGAACGGTTTTGCGTCTTCTCTATCAATCCCAAGATCCTGATTGAATAATGTCATGATGGCACTCCTGATTTAAGCACGACAGACCTGGCCAACCTAAAGAGTGGCGGTTCCACAAAACTGTAAGAGTGTGGGCTTCAATTTGATCATTTACAAATCGGAAATTCAAATTTTGGCCCTTTCATGGTATCTCTTCTCCCTTCCAAAAAAATCTGACCATTATTTTCATATATTTTTTTGTTTTCTCAATTTTTCGATATTTTTTTTTACAAAGGATTTCAATTTGGTGAGACTGGGAATGAATTTATTGATTCCACCGGTATTTGCATGGTATCTGGGTTTCAGATGCAAATGCGCCAAAGGGAGCTACAAGAAAAGCCCAAAAGCTGCGAACGCCGACGAATTGACAACATTTTGACGCTTCCACTATCTTCAAATTTTATCGTTACTTTGCGAATTGTTCTTTCAGTAGGACGATGAAATTGACCATAACCTTCCCGTAAATTTCGATACGCAGTTCGTACAGAATTGTTATTTCTGTAGAACAATTAAATAATTTTAACGCGTTGAGCGGTGACACTGAACACGCGTGATTATTGACAGCTATCTGATTTACAGTGCTGCCAACATAGGAAACACGAATTGGATCATTCTGTATAATCCTACAATACCTTAATTGTATAATTCTGTAATTGTATAATTACAAATGATATGCTATTAATTTCATTATTTTTATTGAATAATGTGAAATATAATACTTTTTTCCTAAGTAAACTCTGAATTTAACCGTGCAGCGCCAATTTTGTGGATGTTTTTATGAAAACATTGATGCTTAAAGTTGTTTGCGCAAATAATCTTTTTGTATAATTTACTTATGAATCGTAACAATTTTTACCTCCTGGAATTGAAAATAGCCTAAGCATATTACATATTTTTCTGGCTATTTATAAAGCTACTAATGCCGTCATAAAATCACTATAATTTGTTTCAACAACTTTTAAATCACTGCGCGCATGTATTTCAGCTTTCACAGTATTATTTCTGTTTTTTAAATCTAAACATCAATAGTATACTGAACTTTTGTTGAGTTCTCTGTTAATATTATCAATGCCTGATATATTATCGAACCAACAAATCTTAAAAGTTTAATAGCAAGGGATTAACGACAAAATAAATAATTGCATGATAAACTTCCACGAATGCAGAAGAAAGAAGTATATGTTTCCGCACTTGTTTTAATTCGATGTGAAAGTAAAATTATTGCATGTGTAGATTAATAGTCGATTAAAATCTTTCTTTTTTTATGGCACACTATCGACTTTCCTCCCGATTTTCGTTCGCGGATAATTACAGAACTATCCGCATTCTTACTGCAATAAAACTCAATGGCAAGTGGCTTATATAAGATATAATCTTTCATTATTTTGATCAGTCTTGTAAAGTCGTTGGTTTTCGGGGTCTTATGATTAGTCTTTCCATACTGTTTTTAACCATACGAAAGACACATTTATAGGCATTGTGTCTTCTACCTTCTACTAAATCATGAATAATTTGATGGGATCAAGTCTTTAAAATTATCGAGCATTTAGCTGAACCAACACTACATTAACCACACTTGGTCATGTTACTTTTATATTTCTCACATTTCATAGATGAAGTCTGTAGAAATTTCAGTTTACCAGTATTAAATATCTTTTCGATATAAACAATGGCCCGTATGGCGCTTTTCATAGTAATCTCTATACAGCAAACACTTGTTGTTGAAATATTTTTTACTTACAGGTTTAGACTAATTAGATCTGAAAATGTCCATTTCTGACACGACACCCTAAATTAAAAGTGTGAAGGTTTATTAACCTTTGATCGAAAAAAGTGTCCTGCTATATTGCACAGTCTTTTTATCCACTTTAAGTAACCGCAACGTTGTCAAAATTTGAAAGTTAACATTGTTACTGTGGATTCGTAAAGAATGACTTGTCTCAACCAATTTTAATTTGTCTAAATAATTGATATTCTCTAGGAATGTCACTTTTTCGTTATCGAATGCCTTTTTGCGATGGCACGGTTGATAGCAAACCTATCCAGGAATGAATTGACCTGTACACGTCTAATGCGACACCATATTAAACAAATTTATAGAATTACAACAGTAAAAAAGAACTCCTAATGATATATGGAACATGGAACGATTTCCAATCGTATCCGGAAAAGTGTGCCGAAACGTCAGGCGATTCCTTATCCGAGGATAGATTCGTCAGAGACTCTGTACGCTCGGAATGCGCTGGGAAGAAAGTAGTTTCCTTTCGGAGAATTCCTGAAGCGACGACCCCGTTTGGCCGCAGCCATTTCCCCAGCACACCTGTTTGAGTCTCAACTCGAATCGGGGTCAGACGAGCTGCTGTTGCATCGGCCATTGTGCCCTCAACTACGCTTTCGAATGATGAGGGTCTCAAAACTACGCATGTTTATCAACAGGCGCTCCGAAGAAATGCCCAAGAGTTTAGCGACCTGCCTTATCGATAATCTTGACGTCACGTTCACGACTAGTACACCTTAAGTAATGAAAATCGATTAATCTTGTTAAAATCTCAGGACTAGAAGTTTTCGAGCCAACTTGATATTTGTATAACGTTAAATTCGTTTGATAATCAAATAAATTAACTCGATTGTCAATCGTGTGAAGTCGACGGAAGTTCAAGCTCATATATTCTTTCCGTATTTGCACTCATCGTCGAGCCATAACAGAAGATGTATAACAATTAATCATTCGCGCTACCTAAGCAAAGCGGTTATAGCATAATTAGCATCATCCAGGATGATAGACGAAGACGCTGCTTCTCTAAATTGCTTCCACATTTCGCAACACTGAGAAAACATTATAATGACACCATTTCCTGCCGAGAAGAATGAAATTGAATGGAAAGTTTTTAAAATTGATGTCTCGAATCAAAACTATGAAATGAAAATAACGTGCGTAAGCGTGGTAATTGAATAACGGTTATTTTTCGATGAAGTAGAAGTTTTTTAATGCACGTGCTTCACAAAAGTAGCTGTGCTTATCTTGCTAGTGTATTAAATTAGGAAATCTTACATGAAAAATTACTTACTTATTTTGTTTTCGTCAATCTTAAAACTTTTCTTAGAAGTTGTTCTGTGCGATAATAAAACAATTAAATATTCAGTAAGCAATTATATATGAGTAGCTAATATACATATATTAATTGAATTTATGATATTCTAAATAAGCTAAATTCAATTTTTTATACCATATATTCATCGGCGAGGTCAGGAACATATAGGAAAAAGTAATCCGCGATGATGAAACAGAAATATAATTAAATAATATTATCCATTGCTCATTTTTCTCAGTTGCACTCTAGTAGAAAAAAAAATCACTTTTCTTTCTGACATCTCCCCATTTAGCCCATATGTATTTATTTAAATAATCCTCACAAAAAAAATATATTTACAGAACAATTCAATAAATTTATGTATTATAAAATAATGTTTAGAACACAATGCATCCACCGACTGTGATTACCTGGATGAGAACAAATCAATATCATTCGACAGATGATTAAAAAGTGGGATAGCTGTGCTTATTGGGGAGTTGTCCAATACGCTTCGGCGCCGAGAGCGGGAAGTTCTCCCAGAAACTCCGGATTGTGTATATTCCCTACCAGCAATTCGATGAAGTTCTTTCCCAAGTACATTCGTAGACGCGATTTGAGTGATTCATATCGCAGTATACTTTGTTGAAATTTTGTGGGAAATAAAAATGGATAATATTCATATTAAAAGTAAGCCGGATACATTATTTGGCAACCAGGTCAGAAAAACTCGAGGGTAGTGTCTTTGAGCTCCTTAATTGATGCGCGTATCGCAAGACAAATCCGAACATCTTTTGAGGTTGTATTGCATATGTTTTCTATATGCTGATGGAATATGTAGTCCTCTTATAAATTTAATAGATTACATTGAATAATATCCGTTCGAAATTTTATTCAGTAGCACTCAGGACATTGAAGGAAAAAAGTCAATATAAACATTTTTTCTATTTGTATTCCTTTGTTATTTTTTATTGGAAAAAATAGGTTTCATATTGAATTCAACAAATATTTGTAGTACACGTACGATTTACCACAGATAGAAAATGTCACAACTGCAACATTCGCGGATGATACAACAATCCTGGCAGTAAAAAACTTCAACAAGCCGTTGATAGGATCACCAACTGGACCAAAAAATGGAAAATAAAATTGAATAAATTAAAATCGGTACCTCACTAATAAAAATTGCAAATTTTCATGAAAGGCAACACTATCCCATTTGGGAATACAGCTGAATACCTTGGCATGACCCTGGACACCAAACTGTGGTGGAAGGAACACAAAAATAGAATAACCCAAAATAAAATATAGAAAGATATATTGGCTTATGAGAAAAACCTTTAAAATAGCAATATACAATATAGTCAAGACATATTATATAATCAAATCCTGAAAACAGTTTGGGTCTTTGGTGGCAAACAATGTCACGTTAAAATGCTTAAACAAATTAAAAAAAGGGATTACGAAACACTGTGAATGCTCTGAGGTATGTTCGCGCAAGAGACGTACATCGTGATCTATGTGTTGAAGACGTCGCCAGTTCTATAAAAGGTTTTGGTGCTAAACATGAAACGAGACTCCAACCGCACGTCAACATCGAGGCAACAAACTCCTTAATGTGGACATGTTTTCAACACTCATTTACTATTAGTATTTGTGAGTGTCAAACAGAAAATATTTGGACGCCAATGGGTGAACAGTGTTTAAAACATAAATTAAAAATGGGACTTAAACGCATGCCCTTCTATCATTACAATATGTATAATGATTATAACTACAATAAAAATATCGATTTTATTATTCAATTAAATAAATAAATTTTTATATAGTGGCGCAGAGAAAAAAAAATATTTCCTCCTATTAACGAACTGGCGTAGAAAGCAACGGAAAACCACAACAATTATTCTGTCTCAAGAAAATAATTAGATTATTATTTTTGCAGTAATTGCTGGTAATCAGTCCATTTAATTAAAAACATATATTTTGTAATTTCAATTAACTAGTTTTCAGTATACATATGCTTGTATAAACATCAAGACCAGTTCTAGAGAAGGATTGTGTATTATATGTTTCATAAATGTATCATATTGTATATATGTGTGTACATATGTACAACAATAATTAAATAAATTACTTCTTTTTATTGATTGATCAAAATATGTTTGTGTCCTTTTAACACTAGTTTTCCAGGGTATTAAATCTTTTTAAAAGATAAATTATTATCTCAAACCCAGTTAGGGTTACCAGAAGTCCGGAACAAATAAAAATAGGGGACAGAGTTTCGACCATATATACACTTCTAGCGGATTATCCGGTTCTTTGGTCACGTGGCTCGTAGAGGAAATTATAATCTGGAAAAAAGAGGCAAAAGGATATCCCCTGACACGTTTGACTTACAATAAGGTAGTGGAGACATTCGGTTAGCATAATCAAGGCATTAAGTATAAAACATAATAGGTAGTTGTCTATTTAATCATTGGGTCTCACGCAATATATTAAATTATTTTTTATCCATTTTTTGTGATGCGTATTTAACTTCTACAATAAATTCTGACACTAATTTCATAGACATGAACGTTTCTGCCATATCTAATTTCTCTTGTCATAAAAATGCATTTTCTATCTCAAACATGTCAAATCTGATGCGATTTTAATTCGTCGCTCGTAAGCTGAGATTGAATGTGCGAAAATTAATTTTCGTCTTAATTGTTAACGATACTTTGTTCTTCGCCTTTCTATTGTCGCACGGGTGAAAGGATCGCAGCTGTTTGATTTTTGACCCTATTCATATTAGTATTATTATAAGTAGTGTTTCTCTAGTGTCAAGTGAGAAGGAAACTAATGGTAATTGCAATGCGCCATTTTATGCATACCAATTCTTAAATGCACTTTCACTGGAATTTGAAGAAAT
The DNA here is from genome assembly GCF_051122295.1 of Plectrocnemia conspersa. Lineage (NCBI taxonomy): Eukaryota > Metazoa > Arthropoda > Insecta > Trichoptera > Polycentropodidae > Plectrocnemia > Plectrocnemia conspersa. The sequence continues at coordinate 25,001,142 of NW_028277177.1, read as the reverse complement.
TCTATAGTTTCCAATAGATGAGGCGTAATCCGATCCGTTTCGGACACTAGACACTGTCAGTGAAAGTGTCATTTGATGTGCATCAAATTCTTGGTGCATTTGCGGGCTAAGTTTTCACGATCGAATTAGAAACGCATCGATCGATTTGGCAACTACCTACCGGAGAGTTAGCTTTCTCCTTTATTGGTCAAGTGAGCGAGTATGACTTCTTGGTTGTTGTCTGAGTAATTAATTGTTAAGCTCAATTTCTAATTCCACGGGTCGTCGGCCCAGTCGTTTTTGGAATTCGCGCGCGCGAATTTCGGTCTAATCTAATCGGTGTAGAACGGTAAAAATAAAATGGTTCTGATCGAGTCGGGGACAGTTGTTTGTAGAAGAATCTCGCCAGTCCGATCACGTTCTTCGAATAAATTAAGAGAGGCGTTGAACCAAGAAGTCGGCTGGCTGAAACCAGTCGCTGATTGCACCTATGCTGTAGAAACTCATTGCTACAATTCCAAGTTATATGCTCTCAATTAAAACATTCGATTCAATCTGAGACATGTTTTAATCCTTTTGGCTGCTATGATGTTTTTCAAAATCCTAACCACACACATTCATCGGTCCATGCTACACAACAATAGAAGTTAATGTATTAATTATAAAAAAAACTGTTTCATATTACTAATACACCAACGCATCAAGTACCCAAATTCATTTACATTTTCGGACATTATGACTAGGGCTCTCAATCGAATATTCGATTATTTGAATTATTCGACCGATTCTTACTATATGAATATTCGAACAATTGATCGAATATTCGTAAAACATTTATTTATACTATCTCGAATGAAATTTAATGTTTTTTTAGAATGAAACAATTTGTATACTTGAGCAACACAGGCAATTGTTTTTCTCTCACAATATACCCGAGTGACTAGTGTAGCTCCAAAATTTATGGTCGAATAACATTTGTGAATAGAATGTTTATCACTGGTGTCTACTATAACCGAAATACGCAGAATTCGTTCGTTGAATAAAACAAAATGCTTATCTCAAAAACAGGTGTGCGTCGCAAATTTCATGTTACGTCTTTGTATTTTCAATAGGCAAGGATTTTATTTCAGTCAAATCGATAATTCGATCGCGGTTAATTTATATACAAATTCGCATGTATATTAAATTTGTTCCAATCATTATTATATTTACAAAAAAAAACTATAAAATTATGTATTTAAATTTTTTAATCAATTTTGTTTAATTACTTCAATTGCAGCTGATCTTAATTCTGGTGATTTGAAAAGACTGAATTGACGTCCCTGATCAAAAAGTATATTATAATAAATTAAGTATTTTTCTTTTGGCGCCCTCACTGATCAGTATTTCGCAAAGCATTTTTATGAAGTTTGACGAAAATGAAAATAATTAATGATTAATTGAAATAATTATTATAAACCATTTTTTTAATTAAATAATATTTTACAGGCAATTGATTGACTTTTTGCACTAATTGATTAAATAAAAAATATCAATAGAAACCGAGAAAAATACGAATATATTCGAATATACGAATACTTCATCCATTTTTTATTTAATATTCGAATAATTGAGAACCCTAATTATGACGTCAAAAACGATTGTCGTTAGCATTTATTTGCGGTAATTTAAAATAAAGATATATCATTCTTTGGCAGCCAAAAGGTTAAGGTTAAAATATTTAATAAAGAGATTTGACAACCAAATTTATACTTTTAATAACCAATGTAATTAGAAAAAATGTAAATAATTTAAGAAAATAGATTACCAGAATGATCAAACTGATAAAAGCGATATTTTTTGAATTACAACGTTTTTATTGCAAGCCATAATCTTTAACGTACCATAAGCGTCTCAAATCGAATTGAAGCAGTTCAAAATTGAACGCGCGAGTATTGTGGCAAATTTCCAACAGTTTTCCATTTTAACTAGATCTAGTTTTCGCTCATTGTGAAGAGAGTGTGCCATCGTGTACTTCCATTATATTCTTCTCGTGCCTAACTATTTTTTAATCGAGGATATACTCTGCTGCGTCTGATCGCCTTAAATCGTTTTGAAACACACTTTCCAAGAACCAAATTGCCAACAATTCTCCATTGCCGATTCTGTCGATAAGTGAAACCTATTATTCTTACTGTCGCTTTTGATTATATGAGTTACAAGATGGATCTACAACATGATTGTATACACTCGTATTTTCCTGGATTCTAGATTATGTAAATTGATCTGAAGAGCTAAGTTTTGCAATTTACTCGCTCAGATCTGAGCTTCTTCTATCTTAGACGCCATTACAACGTCTGCAACGTCTGTTCGATGAAGCGAATTTCCTTCCATTGTCTTCCAGGTGTGTTGTCTTCTCTTTTCAGCGAAGATTTAATGCTGTTGCATAAACGGTAATTGCTTCGTTCTGAATGTCCGCAAGGTCGTTTCGAACAGTTTTATGTGGTGCCAATACAAAAATTCGTACACATTCTTCGCCGCTTTGGTTCTGGTCTTTGTTTTCGCCTCGTACGCTTTTGCATATATATGTATATATATATAAGATTGTTTTCGCTTCAGAGATGACTTGAAATAGACTTGTTTGCCCGTGAAAATATTCTTCAGACACACAGTATTAGACTAAAGACGTTATTATGCATATATCTACGTTGAAAATTTGATTTGGAATTGCTATTATATTTAGCTGCAACATTTTTTTCAAATCAGACACAAAATCAATATTTAAGGTTAAGCTAAAAATGTTTTGTTTCTTGTATTGATTTTCTATAGAAATTATATATATATGGTTGCTCTTTTTGTAAATTTCATAAATATTTGTTAATAGTCATAAGCATTGCTCGGGACTGAGCCCGGTTGAGCAAAGCCAAAGGGTAGCCAGATTTGCAGGCATTATTAATTATTTGCCAGTATTAATAATATTACACACATTATGATTGCATAATATATGAAACAACTACAATATACTTATTTAAATGTACCGTCTTATCTGAGTTGTCCTAGTTAAGTGAAAAATTATGATGAATATTTATAAATAACTATACCTTCAGTAATGATATTCCTTCAAGTTGATACATATTAATGTTATCATTCTATAGTATACAAAAGTAATTTGCATTTATCATTATCACCAGTTTGTTTTATATATTTTCTCATATTAAAGTGACAGCTATTTGGAATCAGTTCAAAACCTAAGTGTCAGTTTCTATATTAATTTTAATCTTACAGTTTATTTTATTATACTCATTTACGATTTACAAAGTGAAGATATAAGTAGGGATAGCCATATTTTCAAATAATGCTCAGGGAAATCCAACTTTTTAAATGTAGTAAATGACAATGTATATATCAAAAAATATTTTTGTTTTTAAATCTTGATTTATGAACATTTAGATTTAACCTCTCTTTTCCTTTAACTGTAATATGACCAACAGCACAACAGCTTTTTCATGTGTATGAGTGAAGTGAAAAAATCTGGAAGGGTACAAGTTCTGTGACCCTCAATCGATTCACAACACAACATATAAAAAAAACTGCATTTTAGTATTATTTGAACTCACCAGGCTTCCCAAAGATTATTACATATTTCAAGTCGTTTAAAACACATAATTATTCTATTATAGTTACACTATAAAAAATAATTTTAAAACATTTAAGAAACCATGTATGTTCATACATGAATATCTTAACGACATTGTATTGTTTCAGCGAGTGAAACACATAAAGCAAGTAGTTTATGATCTGGAAAGTTGCATTTATAAATAGCACTGCATTCTATGGTTTTGCATGTACTGAATTTTACTGAAAGTAATTTCGATAATATTTCATTGTTCTTAGTCACGATCTCAAATGTTTTTTGTATTGAAATTAACTAAGCAAGTTTTAGGTAAAAAAAATAAGAATTGTAGAATCACTTATGACGCAATATATTAAAATATAATTTGATTTTTTTCCAAATCGACTCAAATTTGTCCCAACATATTTTTGCAATTCAGTGTGAATTAAATGATTCGGATGTGTGTAATTGTGTTAGACATTTTATCATGTCAACTGGTGTGTAATGCCACCAATTTATGTGTAGACAACAAAATATAGCATTTTTGATACAATCTTCTAATGAAGGTCGGCGAACATCAAAGCATATTTTTTTGGTTCCCATCTCAGATTTTTGTGATCTTATTCAAACATTCCTTCCTCTGTCTAAAAAGGATGCACGATTATTTATAATGACTTATAATGCCTATAGGCGACTTCAAATTTGATTGGTATGTATTTTTTGCTATGTAACAAAGTAATTCTAGTACTATTAAGAATATTATCCATAATACGATTTACTAGTTCTATCATCATCATCATTAAACACGTTATGCACGTTGCAATTCTAATACCACAACCTTAGTACATACATGCATTCAATTTAACGGAAGCACAAGACCGTGCTGCATCCTAGCATGCGAAAAATTATTCATGCAATTATTATTATGATTAAAAAACTGCACATGCATTATTTATTATTGAAGTAACGGGCGTCGAAGTTGCATAGCAAAACGACCCTGCGCCTAACCAGTTTTAAATGTGATAGATCATAAACAATTTCGTAAGTGTTTCGCATTCTTCGAATTATCAGGTGCGAATTATCATACTTTGATTGTTTCGTATGTGTGTGGGTAGATGTAGAGAGTAGAGCTATTTTTGTGTTGTATTATATCACAAACGTCCATGTAATGTTTGTATAGTGTGATGTTAAAAAAAAAGTTTTCTTTGCTAAACCTCAAAGGAAGTGCACGACACAGGTAGAGTAGGTTGATTGAATAGAGCTCAGGTAGAAATACCTGTCCTTTCTTGCATCTATGGATCTTGGTTTTAAAGATGAAATTTATGACGAACTCAAGAAAATACAAGTAGGAACTTCTCGAATATTTAATGCTGGAATAAAATCTTGCACATTTGATATTGGTGATATGATTATCATAATACTAATAGTATTTTATTCGAATTAATACTCAAGGTTTTGATGTAAGAGTTCTAAATTATATATTTTCAAAATCACTGCTTTGGGTATTTTTGATTTTATTTTGTAGTAATAATGATGTATCTAAGAATTGTAATAATCTAAATTAAATCAAATCCCTTATAAAATATCATTTTTAATTTTACGCTAAACTGACGAAAGATTCGAAAGACCGCTTTATGGAATCTATAATATAATTAGCTATGTGCGTATTTTTTTTACCACGTCCAATATATGTACATATATACAGTTTGATTAAATAAACCTAATGTTAAATTATAATCAGTGTGTCTTATGTATGATATAAACCGTATATATAATAATCAAAACTTTGCTACGTGGAATTTTCCCATTGATTTTTTCATTTGTAGACTGCTTGTTAAGTTTTTGACGTTTTATGGTGTTATTTTTTTTAAATTAAAATGTGGATATTTTATTATTTGATATATATTGTTAACGTATTTTATTATTTGATATATATTGTTTTATGGTTATTTCCAAACTACAGTAGAATCAATAAGCTGTAATAACATATTTCATTAGATATAGCTAACGATATTTGTATGAATATCATTCACATCTTAAAAAGTGTAGTGTAAATCTTCCACATTTTCATAAAACATATATTTTTTTATTCTGAAGTAATTTTTGATTACAAAACATACAAACATAAAAGCCTAATTATCGCAAGAACGTTTTAACTATGTAGTTTAACTTTTTCATGCTGATAATATGTTGGATCTAGAAATTTGAGCAATTCAATAAAACTTAGTCTAGTTTTGTTCGGTTCGATATCGAGATTTTGAAAATCCGGACTCATATACATTGCTTCAAATGAAATAAAAAATCATATAAAGACGGAATAGCGTAATCCATAAGATCTAGACTGGTATCCCAGAGATCGCAGGTTCAAGCCACGGTAGCAGACTCAAATTTGTATTTATAAAAATGTGCTATTATTAAAAACCGGCCCCAGATGCAAAATGACATCTATTAATTATCAATTTTAATACACTTAATAATTTATAATTATTAATAGAAGATTAAAAAATCACTTTGCTGCTCTCAAAGCTTTTGAGTGATCGGTTGGAAATCAAATACAGGTTAGCTGCTGCGGAGGATTAATTTTTGATTAATTATTTCACGTGAGCCGGTTGAATGAGGCGCTAGTCAGCGGAACACGTCCTTCCGTCGCGTCGCCCGCTGCCGTTTCGCATTAGTATTTTCCAGTTTAATACTCATATTATTATGATATGATTGGTTGCGTCTTTCTGCTGCCGCTCCGCCTCGGTGTTGCCTCCATAGTTCCAGGATTGACAATTTTATCGGCTCTCCGCTTTTTCTACCGCATTTAGGTCAGCATTTGCAACACAGTTTATGAATCCATGGTTTAGCTCTCATCTCATCAATATATAAATAGCTTTGAAATAAGCTCTGTGATTTATTTAGATTAAATTGAGACCATTGTAACCCCAATGCGTCGCGATGGTCGAAAACAATAATTGTATTATACACAAAATAAATGAACATAATTAAAATAATACACAAAAAATAATAAAATAAAATAAATAATGTTTCCTAGTGTCTGCATATCTATTTTGTATTTGAATCTTAACTTAATATCGTATTTTTCTACAGAACGTTTTCCTCTATTCTTTTATTACAGATTGATAACTCATATACGACAGCTTGTAATAATTTAGTTACATTTATATAATCTTGAATGAAAATATTTATCTCATTTATATTGTGAAAAATATATTTTAGAAAAGATTATTACTACCTATATGTAATCCAAAACTGACCATTATTTTTCATAAAAAATAAACTTTTTCTTATTTTAAGAAGCGCTTTAAGATGTATTGTAATAAAACTTAATATTCTGTTTCTGTTATTTAAAAATCTGCTTCTGATGAAGTTGATATACAATATTACAACAGTTTTTTTTATTAGCGAGTCATTGTGAGACAAAATACAAACGAACCTGAAATTATAGTGTTTTTGGAAATACTAAATTTCATTTTGATGTTATTGGTTAGATAAAATATGGTGGTGTCAAATTATATAAACGAATTTAAAACTTCGTATATTTTTCAATAAAATATTAATACCAGCATTTTAATGGAAATATGACGGTATTTAATCAAAAATCCTATTGATTTTTTTATGGGATTTTAACGACTTAATTGTCGTAATTTGATTTATTAACAAAAACATATTTAGCTAATAAATATAAGTTTACAGAATTTATATGTGCATTGCGAAAATAAAAATGCATTGCGTCATACTATGGATTGCATCAATAATTGTGCAAAAGATTAAATATATATTGAAGAGCCCTATTCTTAAAAAAATAACTAGGTATCTACATACACATAACATCTGTTGCATGCTGATGCACATTATGTAACAGCAACGTCCTTTTATGCGTTAGAGGCCGTCGCTGTAGTAATTTAATATGCCACATACGTAACTCTATAACAATATTTTTTCTCATGAAAACCATGACCCTTTTTATTAAAACAATGCAAGCGAGCGTTGCTATAGATATATCTTTATTTAGAAAAAGAGGAAATTGCGGTAGTATAACTTCATCAAAAAAACGTTTTAACATTCGATTGAGCTTCGGAAGGAAGACACATAAGTGCAACTACAACAGTAATCCGACACTAAATATTCAATTACACGTTTTATTACCGTGTAGATTGATAGTTGCAATCTATACTTTTTTGCAAGAGTTTTGAAACTCTACCGTTCGGCTATTATGCTAGTATACATTGCGCAATATTATAGCACAATATAATTCAACGAGCTCGAACGAATCGCGCGCATTAGTTTTCACCGAATTCCATATCGTCTCAGAAGACAGACAGACAGACGAAATCGAGAGTCGGTAAATATTCAATAGTTTTTTTACTATTTTCAGAGCATACGTATTTTTTTATCGTTGCGTAATTTCTCCTTTTGTCCATTGTTGATGTTTCTCAGGTGTGGCGTCTATTATGAGCCCACCGCTCCATTGTTCTATCTCCTTGGAGATCATTTAAGATAATGGATATTTGTGTGAGGCTCGCTGAGAAGCTGTGACGAATAATTGTATTTTTTTTAAGCTCAAATAATTGCCTTTGGACTATAAAGATTTTATTCTGATATGTTCTAGGATTTCAGTACCAAAATGAAGTTTAATCATATCAAGATCGTTTTATAGTCTTCTTCTGACTTTATGACATTTTAAAAATACAGTCGTAATTATAGAAATCCCAACATCGCAGAACAAAAATAGTTTCGTCCTCTTCTCCCGCTTTTAATCGATAAGGGTCGTACGTATTTCATCTCCAGAATATATAGTGTTGAATATAATATGACTAATATTTTTGTGAAGTTGTTTTAATAAAATAAAAATAATTATATGAATGCGTATATGTATCTATTAGTCTTTTAAATATATTATCTAATCGGTGGTTTATATTTTTTTTACAGAATATCGCTTCGAGACCGGCAGATTCAAACTCGCAACTCCTATCCGACCTAAGCACGAAATACTACTATTACACTAGAACGAGAGGATTGTTCAGAATATGCTACCCAAAAGAGTGGCCTTCTACTGGTGAGTTTTTGAAATTATGCGATTGAATCCAGATGAAAGCCACACATTAAAAAAAATAATGCATTCTGAAACCCTAATGTTGCGGTCGTGCCTTTTTTGTTCCATCTTTTCTCGAACGCCAAGGGAGCGGAAGATGTGGTCTCGTCATGCACATCTGAGTCCAGTAATTACCACTGATTTCTATCATAGTTTTCTTCTATGATTATTACAAGACAAATTATATTAAAAAAATAATATAATCACAATTATTGTTTTCTCGATGTATTTGAACGACCAAAAATGAAATTGTTCTAGATTCAATCAAAGTGAAAATCGGAACGTGTTCGACGACAGTAGCCTGGTTTATGAATGACACAATTGAAAGGTACTGTCAAGGTCGCTCTTATTAGAAACTTATATATTTTGGTCGCTTTTCAACATTGAGAGACAATTTTCATGCATTTTAAATTTGAATCTAAAAAATTACCGATCAAGGTTCGACTGTATATCGTACATATATTTTGTAAGTAGGCAGACACGTTTGCGGCCGGTCACGTACTGTTTCTTGCCCTCGTAGGCGTATTTCACCCAAACTTTTGAATCCTGTTGATTTTGTTGAAATTCCATCTTCAAAATTATATTCAAATTAATATATAAAGCATGATCAAAGATTCGCAATGTTGTTTTATATCGGGAGGACGGTTATAATCATAAATTACATGCTCAGCGGTTGGGAGCAGGGTCCATAGGAAACTTTTTATATTATAGCTGTTCAAATTTAATTAATAGTATACATCTTATAGGCTTACTTGAAAATGTATAAGCACTTAAAACACGTGTTGATGCTATTTCGAATTTACACGTGTATATTATTGATAATCGGTTCAGTTATCGCGTGTTCATTATACATGTACTTAACATATAATTAAATTAACAGTGATTTTCTGAGTATCGACATTTTCTATTGTGAGTGATTTGAGCTACTATTCTTATTAGCATGCCCTTCTAATAGTATATGAACAAACTATTAACATTTTTACATTGATTAGGAAGTCACGTTTGTGATTCAAGTATGTGATGCATTAATGACGTGAGTTGTTTATACACACTAAATACTTATTGATCTATGAATACAGTATGTGACTTCGATTCACAATGACAGTGTTTACTTTAAAATACGTCTTTGTTTTAAATAGTTACTCTAAGACATTCAATACAACAATGTCTTTGTATGAGACCTTAATTTTTTGGCCAAAAAGATCATTAATTAAACGTCTTTGAATTATTATGACACTTAAACTTCAAATGTGATTAATTTTCTAACGCCTATATGTAGGTCGCGGATTGTTACAAGAAAACAGGTAGTTGAGAGCCAATCGCTAAAAAGTTCTCACAATTTCTCTTCCATGTACAAAATGCAATTTTTAGCAACGCTCTCCATTTTCAAAACTGATCTATAGTCAAAAACAGTAAACAAAATCATAAAACCGATTTTATCACCAGTAACCGTGTCAATGTGCCTATTAATTTACAATGCGCTAAATACTCTGTAACGACATTTTCCTCTATGCGAATGCATAGCTCGAGATATGAGATATATAAATTTGATTGTCTCAATATCTCCATCACACGTGTACCACAATGAGCACGTGTGAGAATCGAAACGGTTCGAACAATAATGCTCATTGTTCTTGTGTCAATTTTCGCAATTCGGATTTATTGTTGCACACATGTGAGTGAACCGTTTCGGTTCAAGAAAATTCTTGACCTTGTTCAATCGACGCCGAATTTGTTCAGAACTGTGTGCACTACATGTGAATGGTATGTAAATATGCATCGGAGCGTCTCCTTTGAGCAGTTGGATGTGCAAATATTTGCGGCTTTCACTGGCAGTGTTTTTAGCGGGTCTTAACTGTCAATGTGTTTAACTGTACATAAGATATATAAACACTGCATGGTGTGTAAATCAAACAATCTTGCCCACCCAGAAATTACTAATGTTTGTGGATTATCTTTCGTAGCCTTCGCCTTACTTTTCATTTAACATAACAGTCGCAATGAAATTGAACTGTTGCTCATAGTTTCAATATATTTAACTGTTCATACAGTGAGTGCATCCATTTCTAAACAATTTTTCTGAATGATATAATTTTACTGTACGTTCACCATACTTTTTTTTTGATACTAATTTTAGGTACACTAAAATCCATGTTTCCCATATAAAAATATGGTTATTATACCTAGGTAGTGGTCAAATAAAAAATCTTATAGATGAGCTATGCTTAAAAAATACGCTGGCTTAAGAATATATAAAAAATATAGTAATGATTTTAATTTATAAAAATTTGTTCAAAATATAAACAGGAGTAATGATAAGTATACCAAACGTATATCCGTATTGTATGCTTTAGAGTTAATAGTAGGGGCGTAAACTAAAACTTGCCATTTCTTTCTCAATTATGAATAATGATGAAATGTATAGCTCTCGAACTGACTGTGTTAACGCAAATAGGGTATATCTACTGGTGTTATGATTTTACTAAAATGTCAGTGAAAATATACGTTCACTGTTAATACATATTTACTGTAACATATATACAATATGCAGTATACCCCCAATAACACGGTAAATTGGGGACGTGCTATTTTTGTGCGTGTAGCTGGGGAACTAGAAAATACTCATACAATTTTTTTGCAATACGTACGTACAAATCTTGTTTTATCGAACATTTTACGTTTATTAAAGGGAATAGTAATAATATATTTATATACACTAAATCTTTGAATACTATAATTTAAAAAAATAATTGTGATTATCTATATCTCTCAACTGTATATGCATATATGAGTTCTTAAACATTTTCGCATTAAAACAGGTCGTTCCCTAGTTATTATTATTATTTGTACACTTTAAAAATTACAGTCAGATCAGTCATAAGTTATACCGATTTTACATAAAAAAAATATTGTCGGTGTGGTTGATTTATCAACGAGCAAGATGCTAGTAAAATGATATTACATATAACATTAAGAATCCATTTAAATAGGATTATGTGATACACAGTAAAATGCGCATTATATTAACCGTGAACTATAAATTTTATAGTTAATGAGACACACAGGAATGTGTGTACTTATAGTGTGTTAACCTCTTCTCTATAATTTCTAATAATTCTGTCTTAAATTTCAAAACTAATTTTGTACAATTATTCGCTAAAATCTTTATAGACGGCGATTCGTAAACTTAAATTTGCGGCAATTACTGCCGCGGATTTTTCTCAATAACATATTAGATTTTTAGAGCAGTGCTGTTTTTAAAAATCTTGCGTTGTTCCCATTTATCGTTTCATTTTGGATGAAACACTACAATATATTATGATATGGTAAGTAACGGAGAGAATATCTAAACACCATTCTTAAACTATTCGCAACCCACCAATCATCAACCTTGAGAAACGCTGTTATAGAACGCTCGATTGGTCGGTTTGTATGATAGATCTTTATCGTGGCGTTGTGTAGTTTCGAGTCAGGTACAAACTCACCTGTGTCACTCGATCGGGAATAAAGAACGAAACGAATGTACACAGGCCACGTTTCTTGTTTGGGTATTTTTACCACGTTAGTCACACTTCGAGAAACACGTTTTTCGGGTTTGAACCCTCGACATGTCACGGCTACACAAATCCAATCACTTCCTGCCCAACGGTAAAGTCACATATTATAAATATTTGATGATCATAAAATTGTGAATCTCTTTAAAAAATATCCGTTTCCCACAGATATCTGTGGCTTCATCTCAACACTACACAATACCCGCATTATTGAGTTACTATCTCTACCCTAATGAGAGCGGGGGCTCGCGATAAGGACATCCGCTTCTAATGCGACACACTTGTCCTTTCTGTTTTTGTTTCTGGCCACTTTTGTATCGACGCTAGTGTGTCATTAGTTATTATTCATAATGTGTAGTGATATCACTACAGAGTTCGCTAGAAGGATATACTGCTCAGCTCGAAAATAGCCCGTGATGAGCATAATTGCAGGTTGGATCATTGGTATTCAATATTAATCATATGCTCGTCTTAGATGCGATTCTGAGCAATGGAGTCATTCATATTCTATCGTTTGTGGTGATTCAAAGTGGTCGAATTTTGTTCGTACTAACATAAAAAACCTGTTTTGTCTGCCTTCTTCAAAACTCGATTAGCTTGAGATCAATCACGCATGGAATGCTTTAATTCAGTGTTTCTTAATCGATAATTTCGGTGCTTGTTAATTATATAGTATGAACAGCCTTTAGTAACCCTCTAGACTCGTGTGCTCTTTGATTCTAATTCCATATTCAAATAATACAATAAACGATTATAAATTAATCAGTAAATCAGAGATATGACACATTTCTTTAGAATAAAGAATTATATAACATATGTTCATGTACAGAATATCAAGAATGTAAACCTCAAAGTAGTCAGTGTAATGTTGTACTATTAAATTCTGTAAAATATGTATCTACACATCGCTGAGACTAGGATCATACTAAATTGGACATTGATATGTTTCTAAAATATAAAAGAAGGCCTTTTATGTTTACATTTTCAATGATCGAGTAACAGGGCCAGTCTTTGCAAATAAATATGTACATATGTCTTCCCAATCTTATTCATGGACATACATACATATATCCATTGCTATAATAGTGGGACACTAAATTCTTCACAAGTTCATAATTTCTCTAGAATATTTTTAAGCAACAAATATTCTGATGTAAAAAGCTTTTTTGCTTACTGATTTTTTGCTCAGTTAGGAGAAAGCGGCCGTCCTGTTCAAATGTGCGTTTTGGGTTTTCAATTGTAGATATATAATTTTAATATTTTTAATTTATTTATTAGTGCTAAAAAATTGTGATTTTTAGTGAATAAAATTTATTTTATATTATATAGTAAATGAATTAATAGTTATACAGTTTCATACACACATACATATGTACATATATATATTAAATATTAAAAAATGTATTGATTTTAATTTTAAAAATAATTGCTTTATACTTTTAATCAGTACGAAATTCAATTTCAAGTATATCTGCTAACGAAAATACTACAACTTATATTACTATAATTAATTACTTAAGGCAGACTTAAGAAACATAATTCGTATTAATTTAAAGATATAGAAAAATAAAGAAAATCCACAGCTGCACAATATTAACTCGAAAATATGAGGAATTTCTGCAATTACACAAGTCTCTAAGTCTTCTCTAAGATCGTGTTGAATTCTTGAGTTCCAGTGACTAAAGGCCGAACTGAAGAGCGTTTGCTTTATCAGGCTTTTAAGGGTCGTTTTGGTTGCTTGTCAAGTACTGACTAAAGTGTTTAAAGGAAGTGATCAAATGAGTTCAGTTTTCGATCGTCTAGCAAATCTTGTTAGACGTAACGTTGGTTCAAAAATCGGTAATTTGGCTATAAGCTAACAAGGAATGCCTAATCCAAGGCTTGGTACATGTATATCCTTTGTATTTGGCACTGACCTTTTTGTTGACGGTTGTTTTGCAGGTGCTTTTAAATAATTTAATATATGTCCGCTGAGACAACGCTGGCAAGAAAAAAACATTTTCACTAATAAGAGTGCAACTTATTTCGTCGCAACGATCACGGGAGGTCCCGACAGTTATAGTGAAAAACATTAGTTGCTTTTAAAAATATGTAAAAAACGTTTACTTAGAATTCAATTTAAAACTAAAGTTTTCTTAAATTATTCACATGTAACATTTTCATTAACGGGCCTCTAGTAATGGATATGATAATTATATTTATAATTTTTAATCATAATGTGTGTGTAATTTAATTCAAAGTCAAAGCTTTTAATATATGTATTTAAAAATTAATTATGTATTATATACCTTAACTGATATTTACATTATATCTGGCATTGTGTTTTTTTATAATATAAAATGTTATACGTCCAATAAATAACTCTGTATGCAATGGCCTTAATTATACCCAAAGAAAAAATATAAATTCACGTTTACGTTGCGCAACGTATACGTTAGATTTTCCCATTGATCGTACATCTGCCGTTTTTTCCTAAAAAAATAAACCTTACGAAATTTTCTTACGGATTCAGTAAAAATCGTGAACGTGCCATTTTTTGCATAACAGTTTATAAATACTGTTACATGTCGATTTCCCCGAGCGGTATCTCCTTCACTTACCCACATGTAACATTACAGTAGCAGCACGATGGAAACTGTTAATTTATTTGGTACGTTGTCCAATTTAATACACCTGCTTCTATTATGTCTCCTTGGATCATCACGATCTTTCATGAAAGACCAAATGATCCACTTTTTCAATGTGCGTACAAAATGGTCAATTTGTTTCGAGCGATTCGGCGTTCTCGATAGGACGTTAACGGTTAAGATAATTATCAGGTGTGTTGTGTTTTTTTTCCATTGCCATTCTTCCTCTATGGGTCAGTATAGTCAAATGGCCACTATTAAAACGCAGTTAAGTGCAGTTAAACGATGTTAACCGAGTGTGCAGACAATTGGTTTAAAAATAAACTCAGATCAATTGTGCTAAACGGTGGTTGAATTGATTTGATTTTGAACAGTTATTGAAATAAAATATTAAAAAAATACTGATGTTTATAGTATATAGCACAATACAATAGTCATATTTTGATGAGTTACTTAAAATCCAAAGGTCATACAATTTTATCTTTTTTTTGTTAAAAAAATACCTGCTGCATTGTGCGAGATATAGAGGTCACATTCGTTTGATTGAATACAATCTCCATACATTATGCCATCTTCAAGGTCGATATTGGAATTATGTCATCTATTAGCGTCTGGGTGTTGACTGGATTGCCGTTCCTATATGTGGGTCTTCTTCGTCTTACCGGACCTCAATTTTTAGGCAATCTGTTACGATTAGGCCGAACGGGCACGAAAGAGAAAAGATCTTTGGCGATGATAACCGGTCGTCGGTCAAAGAGATGCGTATGTATATTTATCTAAGGCAAGCCCGTCCGATTCTCATAATTAAAAATAACGTCTAGCATAGCTCGGCTTGGGCTTGTTTATTTGGTCACTGAAATAGTTTATTAAATTATGACCCAGGAACGATCCCATGGATGCCAGTGATTGGAGTTGACTTGAATGGTCGAAGAATGCACATAAACGTCTTTGATGTATTCGACGTTAAGAAATGAAAATGAGGAAAACGTGTTAAAAACAAAACGACTGACTGCTATGCGAGGTTAAAAATTTGAAGTGTTTCGATCTTAAAATTCTTGACTTGCACTAGTCATTGACTCACATAATGGATTTAAATATTTGTTGCATTTATACGTGACAGAATGACTGAAGACGTTGTTTTAGTTGATCTATTATTCAACTCGTTCAAATAATTTAAAAACTCCATATTCACAAAAAAATATACAATTCGTATATAATCAAAAACGGCAAACTCCAGTTATCATTTTTTACAGTAGACGTAAAATATGTTTATTTTTTCTATGTGTAAAGATAGTATTATTCTTTTTTTATATACAGTGGAGTATCAACGGTTTATCACTACAAACTTTAAAATAGGATTTAGTCAATTTTGACATTGACATATGAAGTTTGACATCATTGTTTTTGACATGTCTGGAGTTATCGCTATTTGTTGTTTATCTCTTATTAATGCAGTACAGATTTGTTATTAATAATTGATGCTGAAAATATTTAGTTCTAAATTAAATAAGGTTTAATTAATAATTTATGATAAAATTTACAGTTTTTTATGTTTCCGGTTTTCTCCTATTATTTTTTTAAATTTTATATCCACTGGATGGTAAAACTGATGAGTCAATTGTGATGACTAAAACATTATTTAAATTGTTGAAAACTTTATAGAATTATGTTTAAATCTTTTGACGGCACCTACAGATTCCATCAAGAAAATCGCTAGTATATAATGGACACCTAAATGTGCCATGAAGGTTTGAACCTTGTAATATGGTTATTTTATATAAATTAAGGCTAAAATCACTTTAATTTGTTAAGCTATAATATTTAAAGAATTTGTCTCATAAATGGGTGCTCCCCACATAAGGGTTAAGGAGTTTACATTTTTTAATTTTTATTGGTAGGGAGATTGCATTATTTTATATTAATTATAATCATAATTTTTGCTGCGACATTGCAGAAATGAGGTCGGAATAGCGTAGTCCGTTAGATCTAGACTAGTAACCCAGGGGTCACGGGTTCGAGCCACTGCATTAGACCAACCTTTACAAAATATCATATAATTTATTGTTTTAGACTTTTTGGTATTCTATATGAAGATGAACATCACTGTAGTTAATGATTGATTTATTTTTATATAATCAAATGACATCTGCTCTAATTACGAAAAACACCACCGGAGCGCCACTATCTACTTTGCTTAATGCACAAAATAAGCAAAACAATTCCTGCCCAATTCACACATTCGGCAGATAGTTTGCCTAATTCATGAATAAAGCAACGGGCTTGCACTTTTCATGAATTAGGCAATTTTTGCCCATTTCACGCAATAAGCGATTTCACCGATTCGGTGTAACATATAATATGTAAACGCGTAACATTCGGATAAAATATACTGAAAATATAATATATGCATTACGTGTATCAATAAAGTTACGTTCAAATCTACCGCTGTAATATAACAGGCGTTAACTAAAAAAGCGTTACAGCGTGTATAACAATACTTCAGACTAAGAATCGTTTGGCAGTTTAATTATTTATAATATAATTTCAATTAATACCTCAGTTAAGCAGTTAAGATCCCCCTAATTTCAGCTTATTTATATGAACGTCACACGTAAATAAATAGCGTAATTTTAGTATTCTGAGTTATAAACCTGGCACTCTACCAATACGTTATAATAAGCACAATTAAAGTTGTAATATTTTATTATTTAACATTTGATGCAACTAACTCTTGATATACCGACAATAGTGTTTAAAGTATCGATAGTCATTGAGTAAACTTCATTTTCGGAAACACTATTTTACAGTTGTATAAAGTAAAGATTAAATTATTTGAATTAAAGCTTACAATTTTAACGATTCCTGATATAAAATTTGTATATGGAAATATATGCTAATTTATTATGTGTACATCTAACCCTTATGTTCTATATTTAGGAACATATTTTTTTCCATCTATATATCCACCATTATTATCCATTTTATTAGCGGTTTGTTAGTTAATAATATATTTTTTCGTAGCTACAGTTCACTGTATGAATAAATAGAATATCACGCCATCAGTTCGCATGTACAGTGCATTATATTAATTATTCTAACCAAATTATATCAGTCATTTCAAGCGCGAGCGATTTTAAATTTATAAATGTGGTTATAATTATTGTCTTTGCGAGATTATAAGCTAATATAAATAAAGAAATGTATCTTCCTTATTTGTTAATCGAGATTTGAGTCATTATCTTTTATCAACGCTTATTTCCATTGACAGTTTTGAATCATCGTTAAAGTGGGACATGATTTACTTGTAAAGTTAATCATGTTCCACTTTAATTATGCAAATGCAAAGCGCAGCCATGAAATTGGTGACCCCTATGATAAGGTATCGTGAATTATACAGACTATAGAATATTTCAAATATAATGTATTACTATCATCATTAGAGATGCTGTTTTTTTGTACATAAACCTATATTCATAGAACTTTGATCTCCATTTATTTCTAACTGTTGCGCAACGGCTCAGCAGGCCACACACGCCACAACTCACATACAGTATATAATCATATCGATTGTTTACAATCAATAAACGGGCGCATCGAGAACGTTGACCGTTACAGTTTTGCGTTTTTGAACGTTTTGGATGCATCTGGCTCGCTGCCATGATTTTGCATCTGGGTTAAGAAACGCGGATATAGAGTCCAAGTTAATATTAAATGTGTACAAATTTATATGGCGAAGATTTCCTAGTAGTTAGTGTATAGATACAGTAATTAAATTGTAATAAGTTTCGCGGAAGTGACTGCTATTGCTTAATTTATTTTTGTGTGTGTTTGTATGCAATTTTATTGTCGCATCAAAGGCGCATCGAACCAAGCGTGGAATGAGTAATTCAGCGTCGATAATCTGACGTCTAATTGGATAATTATCTACGGTTTTGATTGTGCTATGTTGTGAAACGTATTGCCAATTAAATGCTATACTATATCATATGTTATACCATTCTATTTTTTTTTATTTATGACAGCAGCGTGAATTTATCCTAATCGTATGAAATTAAATTATTGTCGACTTACTTGTAGTGTATGTTTGGCCGTTTGGTTGTTTGAATATTATATATTTATTTAATATATTTTTTTAGATCAGTATATTCAACTGCAAAAGATTGAGTCATTGTTGTTTTTGTGTTCAAAGTAATTAGAAAGTGAATTATTACAATTGCATAATATATTACAATTCAATGATTACTGTTGATTTAAATGAACAAAGGTCAGTATTACAAAATTCAGTTTTCATTCTGAATAATCAGTATAGTGATTGTATTAAAAAAGCGATTACCACAGTAATGTTTATGAAACAAATCACACATCAGGTTAAACATTTAGATTTCTGACGTCAGTCTTGTTGTGGAATGGTAAGCAAACTGAGGCAAAAAAATATTATTTAATAAATTAAGATATTCTCTAAAAAAATTCACTATGTATGTATTATATATGTTACAGTGAAGTTATATTTTCACTGACGTTTCAGTGAAATCATAACTTCACTGTATTCACGGTATTAATAATTATAATTTATCTAATATGCGATAGGGAAATTATATCCTGTTCTAAAATGTACATGAAATCAATTAAAGAGTTGCAAAACGTCCATTGTTCAGACATAACTTTATCTAACTATGGTTTTTGAACTTTCATTGGGTTAAGATTGAGTTTGGTTTAATTTGTTTTAAATATTTTAGTATTTTGTTGAACAATGTTATGTCAAAATTCTGTTAATCTCTGATCATGTGAAAATTCGCGTCTAGATCATCCGTTTGTAAACAAATGATGTTTTTATTATAAATTATTGTCATGTTGTGGTATTTTGTAATCAATAAAACAATTCCTGTAATATTATATTGGTATTTTAAAAAATATTATATTGAACAGATATTCAACCTGGAGAGTGATACTAAAACTGCTCTCATGTTTTTGAGTTAAATATGTATATAAATAAACAAAATAAGTAAGAAAGTGATATTTTACACTTTCCTCAACAAATTAAATTAAAAAAGTAAAAAATAATTGCACTTGTAATTTCACATGGTCACTCTATTATATTTTCTCACCAATACTGTGACGATGAGCGTTCAAATCTTGGATGGACTGTACAATGTTAAATTCATCTGTGTCATAACAATCGATGTTTAATTCGATTCTTAGTGTTTTCTGTTTTACTAGTATTATTATACACTAATTTTATGTCATTATTTGCACTTATGTTAAATAATAAAAAAAATATTATATAATATTTGAGTCACCGAAAATTTAAAAAAATGAAATAAACATTACAATCCATTATTTTAATGTTTTTTTAAATATATTTTTATAAATACATAATATGTGACATTGCTAATTTTTTTAAAATTCTTAATGCTTTATTTCATTTGGCTGCTTAGCTAGATTTTTTAATGACATAAATATATAGTATTACGCATAGTATTTTTTTTGTTAACACTGGCTAAAGTTTAAAAAAAATATAGGCTTTACAATGAAAATTGTTTCGTTAAAAGTAATATGAAAAATGAGATCACGTAAAAAATATTTTGCGACTACTTTTGGTAAGTTAGTAAATTGTATGATATCACTTAACCAACGGGTCAGGTAGTACCTATCCGCCATGTAAGCTGATGGTAATCCACAGAGCAGGTAGAATCTACCGTTTTTGCTATCTGATGCTTAGTATTTACTCGCAAAAATTAAAGTTTATTGTGCTGCTATCTATGAAATGAAAGAAAATGTTTAAATCGTATTTTGTACACATACATGGAGATCGTAAAATGACTCAAAAACCATAAATTATATAATACAATTTAACCCACATTAGCTTTGTTTAAATTAAAGCTTAGAATGCTATTAAATTTCGTTGTAAATATTATTTAATTACGATGTTAAGTAATTAAGTTTCAATTTAGATTTTATGCCACTTACATATTGAAAATCATTAATTAAATAATTTTAACAGATGTATTAAAGTTTTTTTTCATTGAATTCAAAAGTTATTATATATTTTATTTTAACTGCTTTGCGCGAAATATTCATAAAATAACATTTTGATTAAGTGATATTATACATTCAGTAGCGCAATGTTATAAATCTATCTCTTTTAAGTGCCTGTCAATGTCCCTTCGCTTCGATTTTGACACTTAAAAGCTTTAGCTATTCGAAGAATTGATTTAGTTAGTCCATTCGAACGTCGATCCTTGATGTTTTCGAGCAAAACTAGACGCTCTAAAATATATTTTGCTTTTCAATATTTAATAATCTTCAAGCATACTTTAGACCATTATATCATTATTTTGAATTGCCTAGATGATTTTTTCTTTTAACTATTAATACATTCGAATAAAATCTAAGACCGAAACTTCTTTGACGAAACTCCGCCTCTTCGATCGCTTTGTCGATGCACTGTACATATTTTATTTATGACCGTATAAATATTTTTTTAACCGATGGTTTTATAATGAATCACAATAATTATTGCGCAATTCTTTTAAGATGATATGCATATGAATAACATATTTAGAACTCTCGCAAAACTTATCGCACGAGTGCCATTATACGTTTTCGAGTTCACCGATTCGAATCGACGAGCGCGATCATCTCAACCGAAATGGGAACTTTCACTCTTTTGGTATCTCACGAATTTTCCCTGTGCATTTTTTTGTTTGTTTGTTTGTTTTTCTTTTTTTTTTTTTTTACTTTTTCCGACCATTCTCCTCCCATAGAACTCTAAAATCAATGACTCTTTTGTTATACATTAATAGATTTCTTCCCTTTGAAAGCGTTTCAAATTAGTCAAAAGTCGCCAAATCTGTCATAAAGGGTATGTGTGAAACAATATATCTACATATTGCATGTTCGAGTTTCGTCAGGTCGTGGGAAATAGAAAGTAGGCGCAGGAATGCCGGGCAAATCGTAACAACTTTCGACCCGCCCGTATATGAGAAGTCTAGATCTGAAGATATGCTAGAAGATTGCTGCTGAACGAGTGTCGTTTGAATGTTTGCTTTTTAGAGAAATAAATACGTTGTCGTTGAACTCCGATTGTCTGAAGACATAACTGTTGTCCGTATCCGTGATACACTCGCGTTCCGCGTTTCGGTTTCCCTCTAATTGCTTCTTCAAACAAACACCTGCTTACGGATGTAATTGTATTGTTTAGTTAAGAATTAAAAAAAAAAACATAGTTAAGAGGGCGTTGTGTGTGTTAGGAATATATAAAATAAAATTATACCGGGTATGTGAATAACTAG